>NW_006239168.1:797540-832099 GCF_000226075.1 Solanum tuberosum
TATATATATATATATATATATATATATATATATTAATGTAGTAATTAAGTTATCATTCTTATTAAGTAATCTATTAATGTTTATCATAAGATTTACTTTTGGAAAAAAAGCCTAAATTTTTCTTTGTAGTTGCACGAAAAAGTTATGTACACACATATATTTTACGGGCAATCAAATACCCCTTAGCTATAAATAAGAATTGTGATAAAGTGGTAAATATTCTTCCATTCATAATTAGAAATCTTGAGTTCAAGTTTCTTCAGATACATAGTAATCTTTGTTAGGGAGTGATTTGTCCTTTAATGTGAGATTTTTCGATGCGACTCCAAATTAATCAAGCTCTAACATAAATATTGAACGCCGAGTCGGAAATATAAAAAAATACCCCTATCATTTTGTTGGCATAACACCACTTTTATGGTCTAAAGTGCTCCACATGTGTTATGTGTATGACTCATCAGCGCCACATCAACATGCACCACGTTAAAAATATAATTTATAAAAATTTAAAACTTTTTTTTCTTTTTCCCATTCTCACCACAAACCTCTATTACCATTTAATTATGATTTTTTCCCAAAATAATTTAATTGTATAAATATTTATTCATATAAGCATAAATTAAATTAAACACTTCATGTAATTGTAACAACTTTTGTTGCCACCTTAGCCTAGGTTGGGGCAGTGCCGTAGTCATAGTAACAGTCGAACACTTCTCTTCAAGAAATTATAATATATATAAATTAAAAACATTCTTCATATGTATATATCAAATTTTGAATATTTTAATAAAATTTCTGATTTCACCGCGAGAGCGAAAGCCAACTAGGAGACTATCTTCCATTTCCTTTCATTTCTCGATAGAATTATCTTATACGTTGTACTTGAACGAATAGTACATCAAAAAGAAAAGAAAAAGTAAAACTTCTAGTATGTTTCATTGTTTTGTTTTAGAAATTTCAACACAGTACAAGATGACTAATTTTTTAATTTTTATTCTGAAAATAATTGAGTTCAGAAAATTAAATAATAGACAATTTTTCAAATGCACATGAGAAGAATTTGAATATTAATTCATTTATATTTTTAGCCAGCACTTTTTGAATTTGTTATATATTCCCCAACTTGTAGTTTACTAAGTAGTATTTTTATAAAAATCCCACTTGGATACAATAATTAAAAAAATGTATCACTGCAAATTATCTCTTCATAGGCATATGCAAATTTAATCATTGAATATAGAATTTATTTCCTTTTATATTTTAGAAATGGTCGACATAATTTCAATTGTTTTGACTCGAACTGTTCAAGAATTGATAAACACGTGAAGATGAATAGGTACAAATAAATAGACGCACGCCGTTTATTTATTATTAGTGATATTGTTTGCTTTAATCTTCAGAATAATGTGAAGCCTTTATTTTTATAAAAGAATTTATTTAATATTATTGCACTTTAATTTATCGATATAATCTGCTTATTATACATTATTCTTTAGCTCTAAATATCCATCATTAGTGTTTATTGCCTGCACATATATGTCTAAGTTACACTTATTATATATCATAAATTTTGATTGTTATTAATGAATATTTTTAAAATTATAATTTAAGACAAAGTTTAATAGTGGGGTTGAAATAGGTAAGACAATTAGAATAAGACGGGGTTGAGAGGAGTTTGACTTTTAAAGTGTAATCGATATTTACCGTACATCAATTGGCGAAAATAAATAAATTTTATTCAATAAGGATGGTGGTGAAGTAATAAGTTAATTAAAAGTCTCGAATTTGAGTTTTTTAATTATAAAATCGCCTTTGTTAAGCTGCATTTGACCCTTCAATATATATTTTTGACGTGAATTTAAATTTAGTAGGGTCCAATACAAATAGGACTCTGAATAAAAAACAAAAAAATGTTTTATATATATATAGCTTTATTTGATATCTATGTCTTCCAATTTTGGGTGTATACTAGTAGATACTTAAACTTGCATATAATTCATGAATAAACAAACACATATGTCCTACTTGTTGTCCTACGTAGCAATTCACGTCCTATGAAGCATCCTACGTGCACTATGTTAGCTCCGGAATGTCGAGTTTGGTCTAGATTGACCCTTCTTTTGTGTCTTGAGGCCTCCGGACTTATTTCGAGCCCTTTTGTGGTTTTCGATTTAAAATGACAGTTGGTGTGGGACCTACTTTTTGTTAATATGACCTCGTATGAAAATTTCGATTGCGCCATCGAGTCCGGAATATCAATTTTGATATGGTTGCATATCTCGTTTGTGTGCACGGGGTTCCGAACGAGTTCAGAGCACCCCGTCGGAGTTTTTAAGTTTTCAAAAAATATGCTGAAAATCTGATATATAATGCAGAAAATCAGCAGCCTTTCCAAAACTCTAAAACATCCTAACTCCCTCATCTCTCAACTGATTTAGGCGATTAGAAGTGCGGGACCTTCGTATTCTCGGTGGCTTCGCTATAGAGTATTCAGAAGTTGTCGGGTGCACGTCGTTTGAGGTAAATTTTGCGATAAATCTGACTGCTGTAACCTTTTCCGAGTTCTTACTTTTGGCTTTCTTGAATTGGTGTTATCTCACTCATTTTAGCTCGGTTTTGGGTGATTCACAGTCCCACGTGTTGGGAATTATCGTGGCTATGTCGTGGAGTGTTCAAGGAGTGTTGGGCACCATTCGATTCTTGTAAATTCCGAGTTTAGACTGCTGCATGATTTCTTTTAAGTTGATTAAAATGTGTTTTTCTTGCATGTTGGGTTTTGCTGCGTTTTAAGCCTCGAATTGTGTTCCATTTTGGAACACAAGTTCGGGGGTACTGTTTTGGGTCTCTTGGCAGAGTCAAATCCAAACAGTTCGATGCGGGTCCCACGATTCCCATTTTGACTCCAAAATTGACTCGTCTCCGTTTGTTGTGATTTTAGTGTCTAAACGACCGTACTAATGTTGTGATCCTATATTTTATAGAGTGACAACGTTCAAAGGTCGTTTGGGAAGGAAAAGCTCCGACAAAGTGATTAAGAGCGCGCGCGATCGGCCTTAAGGTAGTCTACGACTTCCTTTTTATTAGATTGAGCTTAATTGTGTAAAAGTGTGTCGATTGGAGTGAATTGGGGGTGGGTACCAGTTTCCTACTTTACTTTGATTAGATACCTCATGTTAGGATCGATTGACTATATTTCGGGTGTAGTACCATGTTAACCGGTTTAGTAGAGTTGCATGCTTATGTGCTAAATGCTATTGTATGCTTTGTTCATTTTTAACCGGAAGCATGATGTCCTTAGTCTAGGTTAGGCTAGCATTACCTTAGACTTATGACCCGTGTGGGCTAGATAGCCTTGACCTTCTGCCGACGTCGTTCGAATGACTTAGCTCCTTGTAGACTGGAGTAGCAGACTTGAGTCTGATAGTTTGAGCCTTAGATTAGGCGTTATCGCTGCTTGCTGCATTTTTGTATCTTTTCCCTCTAATTCTACGGTTTCGACGCGTTCTCGAAAGTTCAGTGCATTACTAAAGGCGTGGGATTGAGATAGTATAGGCTTGGAGCCTTTTCTGTGATTTCTTAGAGTGGACGGCGTTCCACGATGGTTGTTGCTGGATTGGATCCTATTGTAGATACCATCACCCCCGGGGTCGTTCTTTCTAGCTAGGCTGGGGGCGTATCGCTGGCTGGGTAGACTCGGTGATTTCGGCGATCGCCCCCGGGCCTCTCTTTCTAGATGGGCTGGGAGTGTGCTGTTGGCTGGGTGTCCCTAAGTCGCTCTTTCTAGCTGGGCTGAGAGCTGACTGCATGGTAGGACGAATCGCGATATCTACCTCACCCTCGAGTCCCTTTTTTTAGCTGGGCTAGGAGTGCACTGCTGGCTAGGTGGAGTCTGATGGATTATCTTGGTTACTTTGGGCTGGGAGCCCGATTTTCTTCTTTCTCAATAGACTTAGTTACTTTGTGTACATGTCAGACTTATGGGGTTCGTTCAGGTTTTATTTAAACTTGCGCACGAGTGTACCTTCTAGGCTTATGGGAGTCCAGTTAGGTTTAGTTTAGTTGTACTTAGTTTATTTTTGGTATGCTTGTGTGCTTTTTTTTCATATCCACTTTGACCTCTCTGTATCTAGATTCTATCATTTCTTATTGTTTTTAGCCCTTTTTCTCAGTCGGCCTATGATGCCTACTGGGTACCTATTGTTTTGGTACTCATGCTACACTCTGCATCTATTTTCGTGATGTAGGCCCGAGCACCAGTGACCAGCGTTGATATCAAGCTTGTAGTAGTCTGATCCGGAGACGGGGGTGAGCAGACGACGTTTTGTACTATTTCAGTTTCCATCTGTATATATAGACTTGTCTTTTGCCTTTCGAGACAGTCCAGTTTTTGTGGTCCGCTTTTGGGACTTGTACTCGTTTCGTTAGTAGCTCTGTACTAGTGACCTCTAGGTTCTGGGAGGGATCTTTATTTGTAAATATATGTTTTGATTTGCTTCCGCCTGTTTATATTATTATCTTAAATTTTGCTTACTCTTGTTTAGTTTCTGCCTTTTTATCCACTACTAGTTGTTTTGGGTTTCGGGTTGACTTACCTACTGGTGGGATATAGTAGGTGCCATCACAGGTTGAGGAATCGGGTCGTGACAAGTTGGGGGCGGACCCACCCTTAGCTAAGGGATGTTTCGTCAGAAAATTACATTGTATATAGAGGTCAAATTTTGGTTTAATAAATATATATACATGAGTATTAACACCCCTTGACACAAGTTAAAGGTTTAGTCTAATGGTTAAGACGTTGCGAAAATTTCTCGAGGTTGTGTGTTTTAGTCCTACTAGCCTCATTATTACTATATTTTTACTATAACCATTAACACCCCTTAGTGACAATCCTAGATCCGCTATCAACTAACCTAAATTAAAAAATATATATTTATATATTATGCCAAAATAACTATTACTCTCTCTGGCTATTACTTGTCCATTTTTAACTTGACACACTTATTAAAAAAAAAATTGACATAGTAAGTTTACCATTTTATTCCTATTAATTGATAGGATTTCAAAATCAATTTACTCATTGAAAAGGTTATACCTTTTTTAAAAACATCAACTCTCTAAATAAATTAAGGATATGATAGACAAAAAATAGTCTTTTTTTTATTTGTCAAAAATGACAAGTAAATAAAGAACAGAAGGAGTAATATTTTGAAATCAAAGACATAATACATAAACATGACCGTGCACAAGCAAACACTTAAATTTGTATAAAATTGAACAAATAGACACATTCGTCCTACATGACACCCTACATGACAATTTTGTGACTTACGTGGCGTCCTACGTGTATTATGTCATGTAAGACACGTGTGTCTACTTGTTTGATTTTATATAAATTGAAATGTCTACTTATACACACTCAAAATTAAAGGACATAATTATCCACTAAAACCAAATCAAGGGTCATATTCAGGTATTATGCCGAAATTAAATAGACATGCTAATGGGGTCCAAATGGTACACACACCAAACAAATAGGAATATTAAATGAAGTTAAAAGATGGTAGGTTAATAAACAATTATAGAAAAGACCCATTCCGCGTTCTCCATGTCGGCATTTTTAATTAAACTTCCTAAAAACGGCATCTTTCACTTCTCTCAAATATAATATATGGTATTTTTTATATTCACACCTCTTTTTATTTATATTTTGACTTTCACAATTTGATTATCACTGACAGCAACTTTTGTTTCGTTGCCCCACTTGTTTTTATTTAAGAAAAAAGATTATATATGGACCGACTCTTTATTTGGCGGGCGGTTTTTTTTTAAATAATTAATTTTTTTTTTTTTAATTTTGTCAACTTGTTGTGTTTATATATAAGAACTACAAACACTCATTGGACATTATTATATTCTAATAGTCGTTTGTTCTTGTCAACTTTTGCAATTTCTGCAAAATATACATTTCATACAAATATACATGTGTAATATTATTCATTACAAGGTGGCGAATTCGAATGATAATAGGAGGAGGAGGAGTACTAGACAAGATGATGAACAAGAGATTAATGTGTTTGATACGATGTTTCGAGGGAATATTAATAGAGAAGAAGAAATGTCTGTTATGGTTTCTGCGTTAACTCATGTTGTTGCTGGTCATCATCCTGAAAATGTTGAAAATCATCATCAAAATAATACATCAAGTTCTAGGGGTGTTGGAGAAAAAAGAGGACGTGATGAAGAACAATTGTTATTATTACATGGAACTAATTCTTCTCATATGACATTATCATCAGGTATATATTTTCCCCTTCTATCTGTGTTTACGTACGTACGTTGAAGATATAATTAAGTAACAATGTAAATGAGATTGTCATACACTTCAATATATAGTCAGATTAATTTGTACTAAACATGGATCGATCAGAGTATATTCAAAGTCCTTGTTTTGTGGTTTAATCATTTAGCTAGCTAGACTAATTTAGATTCGTGCTTCCAGCCAGAAAATCTCTAAGTCTAAACAATATTTTAATGCTAAGGACAGATAAAATATTACAGATGAGATGACAAATGAAGTATTATATATATTTCCTGGTATTCAATCTATTTATGATGTATATTTACATTTTAGCATATGTCTGCATCACAAAATTTGTTATTAAGGAAAAGTGCCTGATATACTCTTCAACTTTGTCATTTAGAGCTGATATACCTCTCATTATGAAAGTGGTTCATATATTCCCCTACTGTTATACAAATGACTCGCATATGGCAAAGTTGAGGGGTAAATTGTTGCATCTGTCTTTTTGTTTTTGTATGGAATGTTTTTGCATGACAATACATGTATCGCCAAGGGTCTTGTCAGTAACAGTCTTTCTACCTCTCATGAGATATGCGTTAGGACTCCATTTTATGGTATTATACTGAGTATGTTGTTGTCGGTATTGACAAATACATATATATCAAATTATGTTATATAGGTGGTGAAGGTACAAGCATTAGGCCAATTACAAGCAGCACACCAACAACAGAAGCAACATTTATATACACTACTTCAACAAACAATGTTCATCAAAATAGCAGTACTATTGATCAATCTAATAATACGAATGATAATCAACTAAGACGACGATACAGAGGAGTAAGACAGAGGCCATGGGGAAAATGGGCAGCTGAAATAAGAGATCCATATAAAGCAGCGCGTGTTTGGCTAGGTACTTTTGATACTGCTGAAGGAGCTGCTAGAGCTTATGATGAAGCCGCTCTTAGATTTAGAGGTAGTAAAGCAAAACTCAATTTCCCAGAAAATGTTAGATTATTGCCTTCTTCAATTCAACAACCTCCAAATACCCTTTACTCTGTTTCTTCCGAACCCGACCCAATCGTTCACACTTCTTCTCTGTATCATTCCAATTTTATCGGACATTCCTCCAGGGACGTGGAGCCTATAGTTCCCACTTCTTCTCTGGATCGTTCCAGTTTTATTATTGAATATTCCTCTAGGGATGAGAAGCCAATAGTTCACACTTCATCTCTGTATCGTTCCAATTTTATTATTGGACATTCCTCTAGGGATGTGGAGCCAATAGTTCACACGAATCGTTCCAATTTTACTGAACATTCCACTAGGGATGTGGAGCCTATAGTTCAGAGTTCTTCTCTGTATCGTTCCAATTTTATTGAACGCATCCCTAGGAATGATCCAATAGTTTATCAGATGGTGCAGCAGGGGGCATATTTTCCATATTTTCAGGCAGGTAGTACTAGTCAGAGTACAAGTGGAAGTGATTTTCATCAAGCTACAAATTCTTCTAATTGGTCAAATCATGATCATCCTTCTTCTTCATCTGGATAATTTTATTATAGGCATAATATATCATTTAACTTGGCTTCAGCTGATATCTATATGATAATTTTGAGTGTGCACAAGTAAATATTTAAATTTGTCTAAAATTGAACAAATAGACATAATTGTCCTATATGACAATTTTGTGTCATATGTGGTTGTCCTACATGTATGATGTATGTGTCTATTTATTCAATTTTATATAAATTTAAATATTTACTTACGCACACTCATAACTAAAGGACATAAATATCGGCTGAAACAAAGTTACAAGTCTAGGAAGATTTTGACTAGCTAGTAGTTATTTTTTTTTAGGAATGTATTGGTGAACAAGAATTGGCCACGTGGATGAGGTCCATTTTTTTTGGTCATGTTTTGGGATGTATTTAAGTGAGAGGGAGTTGAAAAAAAGAAGTTGAAAGGACTAAATATCTTTTTTTTCGTGTGTGAATTTAGAACTACTTATCCTTTTATTTATGATTATGATGCCAATTTTTTGTACATGATTCACTTGTATCAATTGTGATATATGCACCAATATATATTATGAAGTATTTCAAATGTTACTATAATGTTATATACTATACCGGTCATGCCAATATTTTTATTTGTTCCACCATATGGAAGTATACAATTTCACCAAGTTAAAACATTTGAAGCTTTTTACTTAATTTAGTTTTTGGTGTCATGTATAAATATGTAGAGGCAGGTCTAAGATTTTAATAGGATAGATGTATTATAATGAAAAAATGGACTTAAGATTTGTATTAAACAGTTAGGTTCTTACCATTAACTGATCATTACATTTTTAAAATTATAGGAGTAAAATTAAGATTAAATTCTTCACAATTTTTTGGTGCAGTTAGAGAAGACACCAGAACTTTTGGATGCAGTAAGAAAGTTTGAGATGAGCTTCAATTAGATTTAAATTTTAACAAAAACTACTACAATCATATTTCACTAAATTTTGTAATTTAAAAAAATTACTAATTTATAATATTAATAAGATCATATATTTATATAAGAAGCTTCCAAAAATGTATTATCTTTTTATCTTATCGAAATCAGTATTTTTTTCATTGACCCAAGCCAAGATCGGGATCTAGAAGCCCACCTTTCATCTCACGTGCATTATTAGTTTGACTAATTGTGGTCTTACTATTTGTACTTGCAAACAAAGCACGTGCCCTCAGTCAATTAAATTCGAATTAATAATACTCTACAAGAATGAAAAATTAAAAAAAAATCACATACAATATAAGAATCATTATACAACTTCCAGAACTTGAAGAACATTTCCCCTCAAATTTATTCCATTTCAACTTTGGTGTATTAATAGGGCCTTGTAATAAAGATTCTATTAGTGGGATGAAGGTCAACAATTTAAATTTAAGAATAAAATTCCTATGATAGGATAATATTCTTTTCATATCGATAAATAGAATTTTAAAACACTACATTCATGTCATACAATATATTTATGTATATCTCACTTCAACAGAAAATTCCATGTATACGTGCATGAATAATGTGTTTTCGTTTAGTTAAGTTGAGGGATATTTTTAACTGTTAATAGTTTGAGGATGGACACTATAACAGAAATAGTTTTTAGCATCAACAAATATACACAATAATAAATAGTGCTAAAGTCTTTCCCGACATTAGTTAATTGTCATTGGGTCCAATATCGCTAAAGGCTTTTGAGATATATATAACTAGTGATATGCCGCTAAAAATACATATATATAGCGGCAATTAAGCTATTGCCGTTAATTAATTACTGCTAAAGATTATTTTTTATGTAGTGGAAACTAATAATTTGCGACAAGTTCAAAAGTGTTCTCAATACTTCTCTCTAATTTTTTTTATTATATAAAATTGAATAACAATAAAATACTAAGTGTAATCTACAACTTAGGTTTGAAAAGAGTAGAATGTATGCATACCTTATGAAGTAAAAGTGTAAATAATACAAATTTTCAATGAAAAATTATAACATAAAATTAGAATAATAAAATATGGCTTTGAGAAGTTGATATAATAATATTGAATGGTGTTGCACTGAATTTGTAAGTTGATACATATAAAATATCAAAATAGTGTTTGTTGCAATTCTTAAAATTTGAAGAATACTCCAAAGAAAAAATTTGATCTTTTTGTAAACAGACGGCAATAGATTTTGCATAATGCAGAAGGTTTGACTGTTTGAGAGATTTCAAAATATTCAATCAGAAGCAAATAGAAATTGTGAAAGAGGAATGAAAAAGGTAAATTCATAAATAATAATGTGGGTTCATGTTAACCGTCTAAATATAAATAAAACAATAAAATGAATAACTACATAAAAAAGATACTATAATTACTTAAAACTATTTCATTTCTCTTTTCAAATTTAGCACTGTCCCAAAAAATTGAAATCCTAAATCATTGCTTTAGTAACCTTATAATCGAGCTCTAATCCTACTATTTCTACTTACAAAAGCACGTACCCTAAGTCAATTTATTCGAATTAATAATATTCTAAAAGAATGAAAAATTCAAAAAAAAATCACATACAATACAAGAATCATTATACAACTTCCAGAACTTCAAGAACATTTCCCCTAAAGTTTATTCAATTTCAATTTTGGTGTATTAATAGGGCCATATATAAAGATTCTATTAGTGGGGTCAACGTCAACAACTTATATTTTAAGAACAAAATTTTCGTAGGATAATATTCTTTTCATATTGACTAGTACAATAAACAAAATATTGTTTTGGTACAAATAATATTTTTTGAAAATATTCAGACAATAAACTAAGATATTATATATATTGTTAGAAAAGTTTGATGATTATCATCCTTATATTCTATAGATAAACTGCCAATAAACACTCTTAGGAAATAAGAAATTAACGATAGGATAAAATTTTAAAGCTAACTAATAAAAAAAAATTATGCTAATCTCATTTGACTAAGGATTAACGATGAATTGTAAACGAGAGAGCGGCACACTAAAATGATGTGGTACCTAATTTGAAAATAATCTAGAAAAAAAATGATTTTTGAGCTAAAATTTAGTTTTTGAGTTTTTCTAAAAAAAAAAAAAAATTTATTCCAGAATTTATATTTTATAATAAAAAGAAAAGGTCATCAATTGTGACTTTAGTTATAATTTTATCTACCCAGTCTCTCCTTATACAGGCTCTTATTAAAGAGATTGTTCGTAGAATATAAGAAAATTATAGTATTAAAAAATAACTAGACTATCATTGTAATTGGAGAACTTGTGGTCTAAAACAATCCATTGCATGTAAACCAAATAACGATCTAGATATTATTTTCAAAGTACATATTTTTCACAAAGATAATGCAGTGGTTGAGATCGTTTTAAAAGGGGAAAAGAAACCCATTTTCCTTTTGCTAACCCCTAAAGAAATCTGCATTTCAAAATAAAACTATAGCGCTGATGAATGTGTTAAATGAGTAAATAAGCATTAATGGAAGTTGACATTTAGCATCATCAAACCTAAATTTTTGCTGGCCACAATGAATAAATCATGCGGAGAAAACATCGATAAAGATACAAAATGGGGGAAGAAAATGAAACTCCGACAACAACGAGAAAAGCAAGCAGGCAAATCGTGATAGTACAGGCAGAGGAATCAAGATTTGCGAGTTTTTGCTCCTGTTGCTTGTTCCTCAGAATAGAATACTGCAAAAAGGATTTCAACTTTGTCACAATGAACGTCCAGACCAGAATTCCTATAATTGATGCAAGTATCGGCTTGGCTCTACCTGTAGAGTTGTCCGATCCAAAGTCTTCTAAGCTTTTAGTGCAGCTTTGTGCACCATTGTTTCTTTGTGGATTTGGTGGCAACTCTTTTCGACAAGGTCAAGCAGCTTCTCCAAATTAGAAGCCCAAGAATTCAAGATGTCATTGCTGTCTTTTGGGGGTTGGAAACAGACAATACCCATAGGTCTGTCTATCTTAGCAACCAAAGCTTTTGACACAACCATTTCAGATAGGTGCTTCTCCACTTCCTGAAAAAAAAAAAAAAAAAAAGAAGATAAGAAATCACCAGACAAATGTATGCTATGAGAGGTAAGATGATTATGTGACAGCTGCAACATCTAGACAAACGGTGTTCAGTAACAATGAAGAGAAAATAGAATGGTGATTGGTTTTCAGTTCCAACATTTGAAAGTTAGTGCACAGAAGGTAAAAATTGGGAACATCTAGCAACTCTCCACTGAGTTATGTCAACAGCATTTTTTTTTTCACACTGTTAACCTTCTTTACTATTTTAGTGCATAGGTGTAACAAATTTCCTGCCATCAGCAAGAGCCAGAACAAGGATCTAAACTATTGTGAACCAGTTCTGAATTAACAAAGCTAGCAGCCAATGTTTTTCACAAGCACAGCTATATTGCTGCAAGGCACAGAGAGACCCCCAAGACTTACGGTTGCACTCGGCCTTTGCACTAAGGTTTAGACCACATTCGCTTAATAATAGCAGGACCTCTCTAAATACCACCAAAGATGAAGTAAAACATGTAGCTATTGTACACAATACTTGAAACAAATTAGGAAAAGCAATAAACTAAACACGCACCTGAATATCGAGGCACAATAAAACTGCCAGTCTCTTCAAGGTTATTCTCGAGTAGTATTTTGAGACGACAAGGATGTTCTGCAAGGAAAATAGTACTTAAAAGTGAAACCACAATTCAAGAGGAAAATGGACTGCAGCATAGATCAACTTGACAGATGCCATTATGACAAATCATCCAACAGGAGAACTAAAAGTGAGCCCTCAGATATTACATGCTCAATAACTCTCAGTTTGAGATCTTCAGCAGCCTTGTCCCCCAAAGTGCCACCAGGCATATTCTTCTCATTTTCAAACTCATCCTTGAATGTGTTCCATAAAGCAGTCCACTGAATGACCTCCATGGTAATCAATTGCTTCAGAAGCAGCCTGAAGCAAAAAAAAGAAGGAAGATACCAAAACAATCATTATGCTGAAGTTGGTTCCACTAGTGTAGAGGGTGGAGAAAATTGTAAATTTCTGAAAAAACAGTTTTTGAGAAAGTTAACATTTTATCGACAACAAAATTCCTTCTGAGCATGCAAAATTCCACATTTATATTGAAATAAAAGAGACTAGATAACTTAGTCAAGTAGTAGAATAAGGTTATATACATGCTCATTGCTTGATATTTCTGTTTAGAGTTTCAATTTTTAAAATGTTAGTTTAGAAAATAAGGACTTCAAAGATCCATTGATCATTGAATGACTCTGATCTCCTTCAGCCTTAACATGCAAGACACATATCAAATAAGCAAACATTGCAACAATGCAAAGCCCGACGAACCAGACTAGAACTCTATTGCTCTAGACTAGAACTCTATTGCTCCAGCCAATTTGACTAGGGAGGAAGTGTAAGATGGCTCAGTTGACATTTCTACTATATTAACTATTAGTAAATGAAGAAAGTATTAAGACAGTTTCTGAAAGCTAGTTTGTCACGGATACATTGGATGAATCTGTGAATAGTAAAAAAACTTAGATTCTTGATCTTTCTGAAAGATGCAGAATGATATTGTTGTTGGACAGGTGCCAAACATCCTTGACGTCCCAAAATAGAAATCGCTATATAAACTTAACTTGTGCCAAAGGAAGTATAAAATATTTATCATCAAATGGCCTATAACCACCACACAGAATGAAATAATTTCCACAGAGTTTATGGCAATTGGCAAAATTTTGAGAAATCTTACCCCACAAATCCAAATATACAAATGCAAAGATAATATCACCATAAACATAGTTATTCCTTTTTTCCTTCTTTTTTTTTATAAGTAGCAACAGTAAACGTAGTGCAATAGAGTTTTTTGCAAGAAACCTGAAATGAGGAATTTCTGAAAGATTTTTGTCCTCCAAAGTTGAGTTATGAAGACTTGATTGCATAGAATCATGGGGAGACAATACCAAGTACCAGCAAATTTTCCTCAGAACCTACATGAAATAACAGAGTTAAGCACACTGGTCAATCAATCATTATCTGCAATTAACCCTCTTCAAGATTTGGAATCTCAAATACAATGACGAGCTCCTCTATCTACATTTATACAAGTCTACAAATCGAAATGTAATTAAAAATAAAAAAATCATGCCTGATCCACTAAGAAAGGGCCTCTAATAACAACTTAAGTTAACAAAACAGAATACATTGTATCTTATTTATCAGTGACTTCAAGTTTACCAAAATAGAATACGTCCATCCATCCCACCCATTTTTCTCCTAATAATATAAACTTGGACTCTAGACCTATAAAATAATGTTACATTTATTTAATCTTCTGGAGAATAATCAATGGTCTGTAGAAAGAGTTATAGCCAGACTAATGACTCTTCCTCCCCATTAGCTTTTATGTTTCTCTTCATATTATTCACACTTCTGCATTTACACATTCTTGTTTTCTTCTTAATCTAATTATCACCAAGTCTTATGCCACAGTTTTCGAAATTTGTTTACCTTCTGCGATCAACACGGGTAGACTAAGAGCCTGTTTGGATTGTGGCTTATTTTAGGTGTTTTAAAGCCAAAATAGCTTTTAAGCAGTTTTGTAGTGTTTGGGTAAAATAAAAAAGTGCTTATAAGCACATGTTTTTAAGCCAAAAAATAAGCTAAAAGCCATAAGTAAAAATTTCCAACTTATGCCTTTATACGTCATAAGCCAAAAGGTAATCCAAAGAATGCCGACCCTTATCTTGTCAGATGAAGAGAAGCCTGACTAGCTGCATAAGAATACAAGCCCAGCTCACAATTATCTTATGATACCAGAGAAACACTAATCCTATTTCTTCTCTTCTTAAATAATTTGTTTCCCAATAAAGGGAAGAAAGAGTATCTCTTTATAAATTTGTCATATCTGATGGTTTTGTATCACCTCTACTTGATGTAGCAATTAGAATTTTCAGGTAGGTGAAAATTAATTTAATTGTCACCAAATCTTAAAGCTATGCAGCAGTGACGGATCTGTTACAACAGAATAATAATTCCCAACCTGTTTACTTTGGTCAGAGTTGGTACCTTTTATTGGTAAATCAATTTAGTTGTCACATATTTTGAATTTTATTTTTTTTGATGAAGTGAAATATCATTTAAGGCATCTAGGCAAAATGATATTGTGCAGCAGAATGATTATTCTTATATTTTCCTGTAAAGAATTGCTCATTAACCAACACTACATTTTATAGGCATACTACTTTAAAAATTCAAAACTGATTTTCCATCGAATAATACCACAAGCACCATCTCGAAATTATAATTTATGCAGAATGCGAGTAATGCATGAAAGGGACCACTTACTGGTATCCACTGTGCTGGGTCTTCTTTCACAGAAGGGATCTCATATATAGCCTTGTAACAGCGACATATTTCAAGGTAATCATTGCTATGTGAGTAATACCTGCAACAGAAGTAGAACAAATGACACTGCAGTTTAAGATGCACAAATGCAAAAAGACCATTCATTCCTCTAGAGCTATATCACTCTAAATAAGTAAGAATGTCATGCCTTAGGATTGATGACCTGCTATTGGTGTACTCCTTTTGTTTATAATACCAGTTAACTTTCTCAAAAAAAAAAGGATTGATGACCTGCTAAATCAATAATTAAGAGAATCATGCAAGGTCACTCCAACCTAAAAATTTTTGGAGACATGGCAAGAACTATTCTATGATAAATAAAATAAACTTTCTTTTACATTTGATAGGTGATGCAACTTTGAAAGACCTTTACCACTTCAAAACCCAGTATCAGCCTAGGTGACTCAAATTTATAGGGTGTAGATGAGCATAACCATGTCATTTAATTGTCATGTATTCTGAAGACAACTTCAATCACTTCTTATCATCTTGAAAGGAAGTGCAAAGTATAGCAGAACTAAAATTGTCTTCTAAAGTTTAGTCACCTGCTCCCAATAAAATTTAAAGAATGAAAGTCCATTCACAAATAAACCAAAGCAAACAGAGCAAATATGGAACTATCTCAAACATGCAGCTCTGCAAAACTTGCTTCAGTCTCTATTTATTCAACGACATCCAAGGTGTATTATCTCTTCGAAAAAAAATATGAACCTTTCTACAAAAAAGAAACATTTCTGACAAAGCACAGATAGCATTCACTTTAATCCTTTGGCACAGTTGATAAGGGGAGGAAACTAGAATTCTCATAGACAACTAAAACATATATAAAATGAAGACAATCAGAATCTTTATTCAGAAAACATGTCTAATCCAAACTCAAATGAAAGCAAGATGTAGACAAACTGCCAGAAAATGAGTAAATAAGGAAGTTATGTGTCTTAAATATTATCTTCAGTCCCGATACTGCACAAATCACCAAAACTAAGTGCAGAAGTTGCAAGCTTTAAGTATGAACACATTAACTATTCCAAGTTCTTTTAAGAAAATAAATTATGTTATCTTAAAAAATTATACTCAGTTAGCATGAAAGTGCTGAATGCTTGATAGCAAGAAGGGTGTTGCATTCAACAATTCTAGAGAAGGTAACTTGCTTAGTCCACATTTAAAACATAATCAGATGTACCTAATCATTAATTGATAGTAGATCTGCTTCAACTCTGGCAGTGACGGAATATCTGCAGCAGGCTCCTCAACCACATTTTCACCCTCCTTTGCTTTCTTCTTTTCCTTAGATGGATCAGCTTCAAACACTCTGGGATTGATCTTTCTTGAGAGTATTTGAGCACGAACATAATCTTTATGATCTAAGCATAGACGAACCTGCAATATTCAGCACCACACAGTTAGTCCAAAAGCATGGTCTCATTAAAATTTTGGGTATAAAGGAGAAGGAAGAGTTTTACCCATCAAAAAGGAGAAAAGAGAAGGAAGGGTATCACATACTTGTTCAAGAATAAAGGCTATCTTTTCAGTTTTTGCCATCGCTCCAAAGGTTTCAACCTGTTAGTTAAGCCATGGACACATTACATTGTAAGTGGGAAAAAACATAAAGAGTAAGGACCAAAATATTGCAGTTAGACATCAATTGCACAAAGCAAAAAAGACCAAGAAGACACCAAAGTGAAGGTCAACAAACACTTACCGCAACTTCTTGCATCAAATCAGCAGCCTCGCCTATGAGTTGTTGTTCTTCTTTAATCTTTGCGAGCTTCTTAATCAAGCGAGCTCTCTCAATCTCAACGTATATCTACATTCCAGATCATAATTGTTCAGTAGGGAAGAGAATCAAATTGCAGTGATGTCTTTTCATCAAAATGAAAACGTGCTCACCTTTCCAGCAGACACACTGTTCAGTGTTTTGATAAGTTCTATCTTGGTGTCAATATCGGGCGTCTGGTCAATGTACTGCATGGCTTGTTGAACCATGGCCTGTACAGCCTGCAGAAGTACCAGGGAAAACACCAAGCATATTAGTATAAAGTTTAAAGAGGACAAATGAACCCATAGTATCATGCATCAGTGTCATCGCAACTTGACAAAGTGCTGAAATGCCACAGGTATATTTTTCATGGGAATAGCTCATTCTATACACATTTACATGGGGAAAAGGAAGAGCATAACTAAAAAGGCATTTCAATATGGAATGGACAGGACTCGGGAGCTTACAAATACTCTAGTATGATTACCTGATTTTCTCAAAACACAAGCACATTGGTAGCCAATTGCCCAAGCATTCACAGATGAAGCCACTAAATGCATGTTCCTAGGTAGATGGTAAGTCAAAACAAGTAAAGGCAAAAAAAATTCTAATTAAGCACGAAGCAAATGCGATCCAACTTCTTGATCATTTTTCAGTTGCCTAGCTTCATCATGCTATGCAATTCCATGGTTCAAATACTTCTTGCATCCTTGGCCATTGCATCGCTAATTCCTATTTTTTCTTCCTATAAGTTCAATACAGAAGTAGTGGTTGGTAGAAATACCTGTCCCCTAGGCAAACACATGCAAGACCACCCATGATCTCTTATTCACTTATATCCCAAATCCAACATTCTCCCAGATAAATTTTTGCAGCCATAGGAAGCCTGGCTTAAAAGTTCCACACATATAAAGCTGCTAACCCACAATTTGGTTGCCAACATAGGTTTTTGTTTTTGTATTTTGGTCGTAGTTGACATTTTTCCTTGTACCTCACCCCTCCTAACCTCTATTTGTTTGGATTTGATTCCTAGCATTTCTGTAGGACCCCTCCACCAACATCACTAACCAAGAACTTTGGCCCTACATTCATCCTTTCCAAATTCATTTCCAAGAGAGCTAAAATGTGTCTTCACCTTCTTTTTTGGACAGGGTAAAAGCTCAAATGTGTGTTTACCTATCTTTCATTTTACTCAAATCCTACTAATCCGGTTTCGACCATTTATTTTCAATAAGCATAAATACGAATATTAGATCTAGAGGTCGAGAAACCAAATGTCGCACTGAAATAATAATCCTAATAAACAACTCCATCAAAAATCTGAAAAAGGGAATTGCAAACGAAGCCGTCTCTAAAGTAGTTCATCAATAAAACAGGCAAAATCTCGGCGCAACATGGCAATTGTGAACAGCGACATACCCAGTGAAATCCAAATGAGGATTCGAACTTGCGTATTAACCATCCTGTATGTATTTTCCTTACCAGCATTTCTTATGCTGGAACACAACAATGTAAGACTCTCTTCAGTCTTTACTACTTCTTTTTTAATGATTGAGACCCTTCAAAACATGGGGAAATGGGCCCACCCTTCTTCTATCGATCTCCACCTAAATACAAAGCTTGGTCCGCCATCCGCATAGTGTAAGACTCGCAAGTTCCTCAACTTTTTTTTAAAACTTAAGAGAGGCAAAATTCATCCAACACCCTATCAAGTAGTACCCTTTTTTTAGCAGTGTTAAAAGTGGATGGCACGAGAGTTAGTGTTCCCGTATCACTTAAAAAACAAACAGGATAACTTTCCATTTTTTCTAAGTAGACCACAGCCTATCCAAACTTCTGCTATGTTCATGGAAACATTCATAGGTAGTCCCACATATCTTTTTAATCAAGTAAACTAAAATACTAAGCACTACTCTGTGCTTTTGCTTTTCCAAAGTCCAAACAAAGGAAAGAATCTCTCTTCCATTCCTTTTGTACCAAGCAAAGCATAAAGATGAGCCTATCCACTCACCTAGACCTAGAGAAGAACATTGACCCAACGCCCTCACCTATTTCCTCATGTTACAAGTCTGCAAAGCTAAAACTGATGAAGTTTTTAATTACACACTAAGTAATCAGCACGTCTACATGCTTTTTCCATTGAATTTACAGCAAGACTACAAGATCAAGGAAGAACCTAGAAAGTGTATTATAGCTCCAGCATATCATACATACTGCACAAACAATTATACTAATACATCGAAATTTTTACATTTCAGAGAAAGAACTCAATTATTTTGGTACTATAAATCAGAAAAACAAAAAGTGAAAAAAAAGAGGATGGTCTGAAAGTAAGTCCAGTACATTGCCCTCTAAGTTCAAAACATGCCTTCTATCAGCATATCACAGGTGGGTTCTTCATCAAATCAATTTTGCTTATGTGATGGTCAAGATCAAATTTTGCTTATTTACTCAGTAAAGTATTACTATATGAAACTCAATAGGTCAAATCAAAACTTCAATTACGTGAAAAATCAAGATCTTTAGTTACTACCAACAGCTTAACCACACAATAATATACTGATCTCTAAAACTTCCTACTTTTTCCTTCACATAATTTAGCAAACAAAAACATGATTTTCAAGACCAGATTCATAAACAAACCAAAACCCAAATTTTAAAGTTGTAAAAATCAACTAATTAATAAATAAAATAGACAAACATGCCTGTTTCAATTGTCCACGGCGCTTAGACAATAGAACAATCTGTTCATTTAAAGTTTTCCATGCGCGAGCTTCAAAGCAAAGCTGAAGAATGTCTGTAGCTGCTTTTCTAGTACTGGCGACGTCGCCAGCTTGCCTCATCTGCTTCTCTACACTCAGAAGCGCCTCAATTTGCGCCTCCAATTTCCCATCACCTTCCTGTAAACAACAAAACATGATAAACAGCGCTAAGATCGAAAATTGAGCACGAATTATACAAATCGAAAGGAAAATCGAAGCTTACCATATTGATTGTTAAGTTTTTTTTTGAAGTTCGATTGAGATCGATTCTCACAAACCCTAGAAGAGAGAGAGAGAGAGAGAGAGAGAGTAGAGTTTGAAGACTTTTACTTTAGAGTGTTTTTAACTTGTTTTCTATTAATTTTATTTGTCTAGTTTTCTTGTAGGAGTAGTTATGCTTGACAAAAAAAAAGAATTGATATCTTTTAGAAAAAAATTAAATCTACATTTTAAAGTTGAAAAATTGGACATACCAATTTGATTATGAAAATTTAAAAATAATTTTATTTTATTTTTAAAAAAATTGGAGTTAGAATTGTGAAAGTTGGAAAAAAGAAGAAGTAAGGATTTGTTTTCAAGTTGAAAATGGTAATTGAAAATTAAGTTTTGTTTAATATGAATATAAATTGAGGTATGTTTTTTTTTGTATTTTTATGAGTGATTTGGAGCGGAAACTGTGAAAATAGTTTTTGAAATTGAATTTTGAATTTTATAATAATTTTATGTTCAAACAATTTGTTGAATTAATAATATTTCTCGATCTGGCAGTTTTTCGATCTTTACTTTTAGGAGCGGCAGGGCTTGGTTGATGGGGTCCTCTGTCCGCATTCAATTTGATTGTGTCTGTCTTGATCTAACATTTTGTTATGAGTTGACTGAACAAATATGGATTGAAAGTCAGATGGATTTGAGTTCAAGTGATACAACATTTTCGATCGACCATAGGGCCTATTTTATCCTTACTGAATTTATTCTATTGAAGCGTACCGTATAAGTTTATTCTCATCTTACTGGAAGTGATAGAATCTTATATGTGGAATTTTATAACAAAGGAAAGCCTTCAACCATAATACATTGTCATTTGATTGAAACAAGTTTTGTGTTGCTCACTACTCCTTAAGGCCAAAGACAAGGTCGAACCATAATTTCAAGATTGCAATCTAACACACATTATGTTACCTACACAAACTCGCTAGTCAAAGTCAAACGGTTGTTTTTCCTTCTCCGCTCATTCTTTTTCTACAAATTTGGCAGGTGGATTACCAGAGAAGGGGGGACAACTCATTTTCCTTTGCCTTGTTCAATTTTGTCTTTTCTGATTGAAAGTAGCAACACTTTACACTGCTTGGGTTGCATCATGTCCAAGACAATACTTTTTGTAAATTGAGATGGATTGATCTTCGCTTATCTTGTCTCCTCCTTGTACTAGTTGATGTTGGGGCAGTGCTTAATACGAATTTTCGCATGCCCTAGACAGGCGGGGCGGACCCACATGGTCCCTTTCGGATGCTCGAGCACCCATTAACCTCGTATCGAACTATATATACTTATATAGAAATTAAGAGATGACGTATAAAAAATTAAAGTCGAGCACCCAGGTAAGCATGAATTTCAAAATACACAATTAATTTTATTGTAATAGTTAATTGACATGTAATATTATTGATTCATTATAAAACTTATGATTAATTGATGTAAGTTCGCATTCCCGAGTAATTTGTATATCAATTTTTTTTAATGTATATGCTTATAAGTATTCAAAATTGATGATATTATAGTACATTTTAAAAACCTATTCTTCATAACATAAAAAAAAGTTTATTATAATAAAGATTCTTAAGTATGAAGATTTATTCTTAATAAACTAATGTATATATTTTTTTAAAAAAATATGATCATTATTTTTAGTTTAATGGTTTAATGAATCAAAATAGTCTATTATTAAAAAAAGACTTTAATGACATGTCATGCCAACTAGGAGAGAGTGGGCTTTTGAAGTGTCAAGTATATTTGGAGGAAAATAGTGATAGTTGAGTGATATTTTGGTCCTAAAAAAAATGATATTTCAAGGCAAATTTCTAAACTTGGATAACCAGAATTGACTCCAAATAGTTTGGTTGGTGCAGTGGTTACAAGTGCATAAGCCTGTTAGCTAGCTTATATTCCAAGGTTTGATTCCCTCTTAGCACATAAATTTTTTGTTTCAAATTCAATTCTCCTTTTTCTACTTATTTATTTCAATTTGATTTTTTTATTTTATTTTATTAAACGCCTTCCTCCCAACGCCCTAACCTGCATTGTTTTTCTAAAGACGTGTTGAATTTGTGCACTTATATTTTGTAATTGATAACTAAAGAAGCACCCACAATCTTAAAATCATGAAACCGCCCGCCACTGCAAGACAGCTTCAAGGTTCCCATCGATTACAAAGGTTTATACCATTGAGCTTGCTTATGCTCGCTCCCCTTTGATCGTATGTAATTTCTATAAGTAAAATTGAGTGTGGCTTCAATCGAGTTTGCCTCGGCTTCTTATGCACATGAGGAACCAATTGAGTGAAAATTCGTGTCAACTTTAGGTGGTTGTTGATCAAATCTGCCTATATTATTTATTTATATACAATACAAAAATGACACTTGCATATGGAGACCTAGTAAATTGAAATTACTTGCAACTAAATGGAACTTCACTTGAATAACCAATTTTCTCCCACTTCTCCATTTTCTCTGCCATGGTTATCAAACAATGCATAACAATTTGTTCAAATGTGAGTTTTTATATCCTTGTATGGAACAAACTCTAACCACAAGAACAGATGTACACATTGTTTAAATTCCAGAGTTAGATACAAAGTAAAGAATTCAAACAGCTATAGTTCTTCCAATAAATAGTTAAAACCAGCAAACACTTGTGAACCGATTATCCATCTCATCTCTTCACGATAGCAGGGAGAGCCCAGCTCGAGAAAGAGACACCGATGCATATTCATGGCTAGCAACAAGTGTTGTGTTGCATCTTAAACCTCAATAAATGATCAGTTGAACCTCCTTTTGAGTGATCTAAATAATGTCAGCAGGACGAAATAGGAATGTATTGTTGGGAAAAAATTGGTGATATTGAATTTGGTTTCTTTCCACTTGTTCTGCTTAAAGCTAGTATGAGGGTCTGGAGGAAAACTGGGACTCCAGACCAAACCCAAAATCAACCTCAGAACGACCAATTGGCGACCTGTCACTTCCTCTACCTCTAACATCACCAATTTCCTCAGAGTTACGACGTTGGGATATCTTCATAATATCATCTCCAATATCAAGATCGTCTTCCACCTTAATTCGTGTATCCCCATCAGAGATATTTATATCTGTTTCTTGAATGTTACTCTTAGGAGGCTTTGACGCCCCTTCCTGTACATAGCTGCGAAAATTGATTTTTGAAGGTTCAATCCTTGAGCAGAATAGTTGAAGAAAATTTTTTATGCATCCCCGGTTATACACCCTGTTGTCTCCCTTATAACGAAAGTTCTCATATGTGGTCTGCAGAAATCATTAGCAATAAAACAAGTCAAAATTGTATAATGAGAAGGCGATCAATCTCCTTCATCGAACAGCAATTATAAAGCCACTAAAAGTTGTATATCTATCAACTATTTTTTCTTAAAGTGTGATAGGATCACAAAAAATATTCATACAGTTCCTCTTTCAACAGCACTCTTTTTTTACTACTAAAAAGTTACTCCTTCAGATGTTTTTCCAATTCTTTTTCTTTCGGAAGTTATGGAAGACAAGAAGAATAAAGTTTAAAATAATAGAGCATCTTATGAAATAGAACAAATGGAAAAAGAGCATGAGATGGAACAAACTTAGGCATTTGTTCTTTATAGCTAAATCAACAAGTCTAGCCCGTAGAGAGGCTCTTATGAGGAATATATGAACCATCATCATGAACAAAGAAACAACACACTGACAGATTGGCAAGGGGGAAAAAAAACATTAGAAAGAAACATATATTACTCGAGGAAATACGTGTTTTACATTTTAAATTAGATGATCTCAAGTCTTAACTATAGATAATATTCTTGAAATAAAACATTCCACTTCCTCGAATATATATGAATTAACAAAATCATACAAACATTTCACATTTTTCTGGAAAAACAACCCTTGAAAAATAACCAACAAAATGTAAAGAAGAAACGTCAATAAAGAATTCCCTCCATGATAGCAAATAGAGGCCAAAAGGGAGTCATTATCTTCTACTTTTCTCCAAATCATTTGTATTAAACTTTCTAAATGCATGGACAAGTGTCACTGACAAGCCATCAATCATTTGGAAGGGATGCATAATTTTGTCCAATAACACCATGACAATAATGGAGTCATCATCTAGGAATAAAAAATATTACTATGATTGATAGTACTCAGATGCAATACAGCAGAAAAGCGTTAAATTATTAATTGTAAGAGGTTTCAAACCAAACTAACCTGATTTGTACCAATGAGATACAAATGGAAGCCAGTAAGACCTCCAACAAACCACAGTGCAATAAAACAATAGGCCATCAATGCTGCAGATGCCGGTGATTCTTTGATAGCTTTCCAAAGAGTTCCAGAATCATCCATAAGAAGTTTCAGATACAAAGCCGATATGGAAAAGACGAAAACACAAAGGAGAGCTGTTGAAGAAACAAATAGAAAGAAGCACCGATAGTTCCGCTGTGCACCAACAAAGAAGAAGAGAAAAAAGGAAAGTGTCTCAAAAGGATATCGAAACAGCACTTAGAAAAGAAGAAGAGCTTCTCTTCTCCTAAAATTTGTATATTAACTTTTTTCCAATATCAACATTTTGGAGTCAGGATACAGTTGGCACATTTCATCTTTAAATGAACCAAATAAATTAGGAAGCGTAAGAAAAGTAACAAATAGAGAATTCTCCATGGAACTTCAAGAAAAAGAAATAGTAATGAAAAAATGGATGTACTTACCTTCCCAATGCATTGACCCACCCAAGGGCAATGATGATCAAATCGCTCCACACAATTATCACATACCGAGCAATGAGAGCATCTTGGTGGACGGTACAACATGCATGTTTCACAATATTTAACTCGTACAGGCAAACCATTCACAAGGACTTCTTTGAAGCGAGGCGGTTTACTGCCAGTTTCAACGGAAGCTGAAGAATCATACCCTAGAACTTCCTCTGGAGGATGAGAATTACGAGGAACAATGCCAGGATCCTTTGCTGATGTTGAAAGTAGAAGTATAAAGACCTATGGCAACCAATACCACATTAGGATATTGAAATACTAAGAAACAACAGAATAGAGCATTATGATGATACTATAGGATTCCAACTGCTGTAAACCACATGCCCACCCCAAAAGAATATATGTGTGTCTTCAAGAATGAGTGCTAACCTTATGAGAAGAAAAGAAGAACGCACGTTGGCAGTTATGAAAGTTAAGCAAAAAACAGGGGTAAAGGCAGCTGGCAACAATGTAAGCAACAGGGTGAGCAAGGTGGGTATCTTGGTAGAAATCAAGCCTCTACTTCTTTTTGGGAGGGAAAAAGGGGAAGGCAGAAACTCATAGACAGATTTCTGTTCAAAAAATTGAAGAAGGAACACATGAAATTTTCCTGAAACGCATGCAAAGTGGATCATTAACAGACGCTAAAAGGAAGAGTTAAGAAACTAACATAAATTGTGAAGACAATAGTTATCACCAAAATTGCATATCCTGCACTTTCTCGTTGGAGTTCAAGCACGAGATTTCTTGCCACAAATACACAAAATAGAACAACAGGGACAAGGATGAGCGTGAAGGTGATAATCAATGACTTAGCATCTGGTCCAAATATTAGCCTCCCACCAAGCAAGAATTTCTGCACATTACATAAACCACAAAAAAAAAAGAGTCAAGTACAAGGACATATGTCCAAGTGAAAAATAGCATACTCATACTCAGTCGCAAAATCAAAAGATAGATTCTTGTTTTAGGAAACAAACAATTGATCACAATACGTAGCTACTTTACAGACAGCAAATTTAAGAAGTTCCCTTGGGTGTTGAAGGTGAATTGGGGTGTCACAGTCACTTCTCTTTTTCTTTTTCGATAGGACAGTTTTTTTTTAAGGAGAAACCATAGTTTTTAAATTTGAGGTTGTAAATTTCAAGTGCACTCATGTTTGAGAAGATGAGAGCTTTTTCCTTCCAGATGGTCACTAGGCACCAAAAGATCCTTTTATTGATCAAAGAAGGCTAAGATCCCCAGCTACATTACAGTTTCCGAGGAGTCCGTAACAAGTAGCAAAGCCTAGTAGAACAGAAAAATTGTCTTTGATTCATTTCACCAATTGGTGTTTTAACTGAATCACATAGTTGGTATACCCTTAAACCACCATGACATATTATATATTACCCCTTCTAAACAAAAGATGTATCAACTTATGGCCTACCTACAAAAAATGACTAACATTAGGAACTTGCAAGTTTGATCGACGAGTCCCTGGTAATTGGTATTGCATCTCAATGTTCAAGCCTCCACTGCCTTTCAGTAGACTAACTCCAACATAAACGAAACTGTGATCTAAATTTTGCACTAAATTTTAAACTTAAAATCTCAAACATAAGTAAAGATGAATTACAGGTGCTCTCTGTCGGTACCAATATCACAACTATGCTTGCATATATTGGACTTAGGAGATCCTATTTCTATCAGCTGACCCTAGTCCACTAATAGGAACAACTGCTTTCTATGTTCAATAAAAACTTCCAGATTACACCAGAAATTTCCAGGCAGCTCATATTTCTGCAAATACTGTGATGCTCACATTTACTGACTTTTCATCAATTTGAATTGAATTATTTATAGTTAAAGGATAAAAATATTGACAATCACAACAATGTCATGTATTTATAGCACAGATGAATTATGATTTTACCTCTATCTATGGAATATGCTATCTATATATATATTACAGAGAAAAAATTCATAACAATACAATCTTTCCTTTGGGAAGAAAAGTACAACCATGATCACATATTTTGCAAGTGTCATTCAGCATTTCTCTTGCAATGAGAAAAGTAACCTGCTAATAGTGATTGTCAAAAGCAGTATGTCCAAAGGATAGCTCGTGAACAGACACATATAGAAGAATACGGGCATGAGAAAAAAAATCTTGTCTCGTTCAAGAGACCATTCACCTCTTTCCATTCAGACCTTTCTCGTCTCTTCCTGCCAGTTTGATGCTGCTGATATTTCGACAGCACTGTGTTTCCTCTGCGATGTCTATTAATTTTTTTTTAATAAATGGTACCCACTGCCTATTCATGTCTATTCCCGCGATTGTTCTAGCAGCACATGCCATGTTTAACATCAGCATCAGTACGCTGACAAGTTTGTCATCATCCGTGAACAAGTTTGTAGTAAACACTTAGTTTCTGTACAACAACACGTTTTGGTTAATGCATATTAAGTGTCATGTTACCATCCGGTAACACGTCTTCAGTCAACGCTCAATCAGCAAAGTTACAAAAGACTGCGGGGAATATCCATACAGTCAATTACAACATCTCCCTAGCAGCTCCAAAAACTCCATATATTGATCTATATTATCAAGGAAACTGCTTTTACACTAGCAAACAAAATATGTAAACACTTAATTTAACTCTAGAAATATGGTCTTTTTGCCCATCAAAACAAGCTTTATTTCTTTCTAGCCAGATAGTCTAGTATATGCACAAAGGCATAGTTCTCCAGATTTGCTTCAAAGCTTTGTGTGTTCTCTGGTGCTGCCAACTCTCCAATAATTCCTTCACACACTGAGGCATGATCCAAGAGATCCCGCAAATACTGAAGAAAAATTCCCAACATTGTCTAGCTATTCTGCAATGCAAAAGAAGGTGATTCACAGTCTCCAACTCTTCTTCACATAAGTATCATTGATTACTTAGTGCAAAACCCTTTTTCTGAAGATTATCCTGAGTAAGGAAAGCTCCCCATGCTACAATCCAACCAAAACAAGCTACCTTTATAGGAGCTTTAGTTCCCCAAATCCCTTTCCATGGCCAACTAGTATCACAAAATCTTGTTTGCTTCATTAGAAGGTTATAGCACTTTTTTACTGAAAAGGTTCCATCATACTAGCTATCCATACTAGTGAATCCCCTTTACTCTGATCAATGTGGGTATAATCCAGTTGAAGGAGCAATAGACAAAAGTCGTCAATTTCCCAATCATTCAAATTCCTTCTAAAATTCATCTGTCATACCGTGTTGAAATAAAAATCAGCCACAACTCCATCTTTGTTATTGCAACAACTGAAAAAAAGAGGAAATTTTTGTTTCAAGCACTCATCAGTCATCACCCGTCCATAAGTCAGTCCAAAATCTAATTTTTGCTCCATTCCCCACCTACAATTTGGTGAATTGTTGAAAGTTGAAACTTGGCCCATAACTTACAAATCCCTTTCCATACTCCCCCTCTAGTGTATGAAATATTTGAAGGGGGGGTTCCAGCCTTGCCTGCTACCATAGATTGGTTCAATTATTTTGATCCAGACCACCCCTTCGTTCCTGCTAAATCTCCAAAGCCACTTACACAACATGCTTTTATTGTGCAATCTCAAGTTTCTAATTCCCAATCCACTCCCTTCCTTTGCACTAGTGACCACTTGCCATCTAACTAAGTGAAACTTTTTGTTGCTACTATTTCCTTCCCATAAGAACTTATTCCTCATAGAGTTCATCTCTTTCAATTGCATCAGCCATAGCAAATAATGACATTAGATAGGAAGGCATACTATCAGTTTAAATAGCATCACGTGATTAATTTGCCACACATAGCCCAGCGCTCACCATCGACATTGACATTCAATAATCCTTTACCAGTCAACACAGTTGGTGGAATGTTGTTGTCCAACTATACATCACTGTCCAATAACTTGTTTCTAATCAGGACGAAGTTAGCACCACAATGTCATCAGCGCCATGGCATTATTTGGTTATCAGAGCGACAAATTATTAGCAACTCAAGTTGATTCACCTTAAGCTTGACGGGTCATATTAAAATATAAGATAATTAATGGCATGGCAATAAATGCACCGCTATTAAAGTCAAGATCAGTGCTATAGTAGTAAGTTGTGTAATAACTGTATAAATAAGCCAATACCACAATTAACGCAATCAAGCAGTGCATTAGTGCACTGCAGTCAATCCTTTATCAAGCTCATATATATTTCTATATTTTCTACAATCTCACTAAGGTATGTAATCACTCTTCATAGCTGTCGAGTGCTTCCTAACTTTTAACACCTATGTCAGGTGGCTCTTGTATCTTATGTGCATCAAGAGAGAAACATTTTTTTTGGATAAGTAGTTTAATTGATGTAAGAAGGAGAAATCCCCATATTCAAGTCATATATCAAAAACATCAAGTTAATAAGGATGACATTTGTTCTTTCTTAATTTCCACTTTACCTTAGATTTTCACAGCTAGAAGTGCCAAATCTTGCAAAAGTCCTTATAATTTTAGGCCCTGAATGACAATCCTACTAGAAATATCAAAATTCAGGTCAAAGAGTATGCCCCGCGTCACACCAGATGTAGTATGTTGAGACCATAACTATCGCTTTGATGCTAAGTTGCTTGGACTCTTCACTTTTGCTACAGCATCCGTGTCGACACGACATGGGTGTGGGATCCATACCCAATCGGGTCAACAGATTTTGGGTACTTTGACCAAAATCGATGGAGAAATTCCGGACAGGTTCAATTATTTCTGTAATCTAAACAAAAGCTCGTGAAATTGAAGAAAATGGAATACCTTGTATAGAAATTTCTTAAGACACTCCCTTTCCTTTTATCTCCTTCCAAGATTCTCCTCTTATTAATATTTTCTCCTAAAGTTTTCTACATAATATCTCATAATTTAGGTTTTATAGCTCTATTTTTAGCCGAATCCCTGCACCCGTATTAAAACCTGAATCCATATCCCCAAATCTTAAAATTTAGCTCATGAAGGATCCGACCTCTAGATCCATACCCGTATCAAATACCCGCAACTTAGCATTGAGGAGCAAAGCTCTTAAATGATGAAATTACAAGTTCCCATTAGTAATCATGAAGGATTACTAGGAAGACATCATCATAGGCTTAGTTCAAGTGGCAACTATTGAGGAACTTGTGATTACGTCACATGTTCAACCCCTACATCATGCAAATTAAGCCTAATATTTAAGTGGAAAAGGGTAGATGAACGAACCCATTATTTCCAAGTTTCAAAGGTTGTTGTTGATCCTAACGGTTGGCCCCAACGGAATTCTTGATCACAATTTATTTCATCAATGCCGAGACTTTATTGAACTAACGAACTAACTAAAACTAACGAACTAACTACAACTAACTAAAACTAACGAACTAACTACAACTAAAGAACTAACTAAAACTAACGAACTAACTACAACTAACGAACTAACTAAAACTAATGAACTAACTACAACTAACGAACAATTATTCCTTCCTCTAATGCTAAATAGCTCATTGGACCATAAGAAACCATCCGAGACTACTAACCATCAACCACACGTATCAGCTACCTCCCACCAGAACAAATACCAAGTAATTCCATCCATCAAGACTCAAACAAATGGAAAGAACTGACATACTGTTTTCATCCTTTACTTAGGTTTGAACATGAGACTTCATAATTCTCATCCCACCTCATTAATCACTATTCCACCAAATTTTACTTCTTCACAGCTATTTCAAGAATTTGAAATAGCCATCCATAGAAAGTAACAAACCAGAAACTCAATACAAAGAACCCCACAAACACAACTCAATTCCAACACCCCCAACCCCAAAAGACCAAAGCTTTCATTTTTTTTCTCATCAACACAAGCTAACTCTTAAAACAGTAAACCCCACATCAAATTCCAGCAAAGTAACACCAAGCCATCAATCTTTATTACAATATAACCACACCCAATTATCAATAAACTTCAAAACAAAACATAACCTCAACCAAAAAAAATAATCAAGAAAGCAAAATTATTGTTAAATAAATATATAAACTAGTAAGAGGTGCTTACATTGTTGGCCTTCCAAGACTGGTACACGAGCTTAGGCTGTTTAGCCATGAAAGATTGATTCTTTGTCACTTTGCTAAAGCAACAAGAAGAAGAAAACACAAGTAAAAATTATTTACTTTCATTAAATTTTTTTGTCCCTTTTTTGGCTTTTTGTTCAACTTTTAAATGGCGCTTATGTTGTTCAAATGCGGTGGATTTAATGATGGTTTGTTAGCTTTTTATTTTTTTATTCTATAGTTTTTTCCATTAATACAATAATTTTTCTCTTTTTCTTTTTACTTTCCGTTCTAATCAATTAGGACATTTCTCTTTTTCCCTTTGACCAGGTGTAAATCAGAAATTGATTTGTTGTAAAAAAGAAGTGTTAATTTTTATTTTGAAAATAATTTGTTTTGATTTTAAGTAAACAAATAAAAAATTATGTCACGTAAAAGGTTAATATCTCGTGTAATGCTCCCTCGAATATAATGTTATTAATATGATATATTGAGCTACATGACATAGTATTTTTTATTGAATCATATATATTTGAAAAGCGATCTTTAATTACCCATTATCATTTAATTCCATTATCAATAAGATATCTGGTATATAACAATTTTTTACACCAAAAAAATCACAGTAAATAAATTTTATTAAGTTTCTTTAAATGGCTAAATTCTTGGACAATGAATAAGATTTTTAAACAATGAATAAGATTTTCCTTTAAAATACTGCATATATAGTTCATTTTTTTAAAGAGTATCCCCCATTTGATTTTTATTTATCCACTTTAAATTTTATTTGTTTCATAAAAAGCAATAATTGATAAAAGTATTTTACTACAATACCCAAATTAAATTAGCATTTAGTCTTAGCTTGCGTTGGAACATACAATATGAATTATTAATTTTAAATAACCTTTTGAATATGCAATTTGAGATCATCAAATTGCAGAAATCACATACTTTTGAGGCAAAATTACAATTTATCCCTTAAAAAATTATAATTACAGAAATCCCTCATTTTCGCGCATCAGATTAGTGTATCAGCGCTTATATTATTGTATCTCGCGCATCAGATTAATGTATCAGCACATCAGATTAGTGTATCTCGCGCATCAGATTACTCGTGCATCAAATTAATGTATCAACACTTATATTATTGTATATCGCGCATGTATCAGCACTTATATAGCTCTGATACATTAATCTGATGCGCGAGATACAATAATATAAGCGCTGATACATTAATCTGATGCGCGAGATACAATAATATAAGCGCTGATACATTAATCTGATGCGCGAAAATGAGGGATTTTGGAAATTTGTAAAACTTATAGGGGATAATGGTAATAAGTAAACTAAAAGGTGGGATTTCTGTAATTTTTCCTATAAAATTAAAGCATCAGAATTAATTTATATTTGGTAAAAAAAAAAAATTATCCTTTTGAATAAGCATATAAAAAAAAAGTATGCATACTCATCTTACAAATATTATTCGTAACTAGGGAATTTATCCGCTCTTCACGCGGTGGTTAAAATTTTTAAGGGTTAATTTTACAAAACTCACCTCACTTCCCCAGTGGTTTACAATATTACGTATACCTTCCTTATTTTGATTTATTTTAACCATTCTTTAAATTTATTTAAAAAAATATAAATTAATTATAATATGACAACTTTGTCCTTTTGTATTAATTTCTTCATATTAATCCACATTATTTTAAAAAATGACTTATAAAATGAAAGTTTTAAAAACAAATCAATATGAAGAAGTGTGAATCTTTGTTTGGTAAAAAAAAGATACGTTTATATATATTTATATAATATATATTATAGTATAAAGTTATTTGTGTTGATTTATTTTTAAAGTATTTATTAAATGTCACGACCCAATATCAACTTCACACAAATTTTCACATACCATTTTTCAACTACCATTCATACCATCATGTATCTCATGTCAAAACTCAAAGACATCCTTGGTCACTCCAATAATTATGTATATTATAAGCTCATAACCTCTACTCACCATCAAATTCCTACGTAACACATCATAACAGTTTATATCGTCCCATCAACAGTTGGAATCAAAATTCAAGTTTTTCACTGCAAGTCTACGTTCGTGGTAGTATGTTTTGTCAAGGTATGAATTGGTAAGGTAAGAATTGATCAATCGTATGGGGTATTGAGCATTTGGAAGAACATGTGCAAAATTTGGATCGTAAAGTTTGTTACTTTTGGTTGTTAAAAGGCCTAAAGAAGTGTTTCACTTAAAAGCTTTTGTTTAGAGTATAAGGTAAAATGTCATGGATTGTTAGTCAAAGGATAATATTGATAAGCGAGTTAGCGAAAGGAACAATGGTTTGGTATATTAAAGAGTTCAAGGTATTTAAAACAAATTCATCATGGAAAGAATTTAAGAGATGTGAAGGAATAAGACCTCTTATATAGACTATTGGTTCGAAGTGAAGGTTGTATGGATTTTCATATATAAGTTCTAATATGATTATGGATGTGAATTTGTTCGATATAGACTTATTAAGGTTCTATCATCGACTTTTATAAAGATGGAGTTTTAGTATTAGGTGACAAGCAATGATGTGTGAGAGATTCTATGTGGTTATGTCGAGATAGATTGTTCAAAATATGATAGGTAACTTATGAATGTTAAACGGAGTGATTGTTCGGTTATTAGAGGCAAGTGGATTTCTAAACCTTGTTAAGTGTATGGAATTCGTGTATTTCCTTGTAATATGTGTTTGGGGGTAATGAGACTTGGTGATTGGATTGACTTGTCCACATTGATTAATTCTAATGATGAAAAAGGGGTAATAAAAGGCAATGTGATTAATTGTTTGTGTGTGATGTGTTGAGAATTGTTTGTGACGGGCATTGGTACGAGTACCGGTGTATAAAGGGAAAGTTTATTACTATAGTATACGGATTGTAATCCGAGAATGTCAAGCATATGGGCATTAGCTGATATTATTGACTTGATTTATTATGTGTGATTGTTTTCTTTATTGAACTCGTATACTAGTGATAGCTGAGGTGATTACATATCATATTGATAATTGATTGAGATGCACCATCCCTTTTATTGAAATCATATTGTGCACATGCATTGACATGAGATTGAGTATAAGATGGGCACGTGGAGATCGTCCGTGCTGGGGATGGTGAAATGTTAAGATTATAACTTGGGCACGTGGAGATCGTCCGTGCAAAATTTGTTTGATTTATGATAGTGCGTTGAGATCGTCCGCACAGACACGTGGAGATCGTCCGTGTCGGTATATGGACCTCGTGAGTCCCCCATGGGTCATGACCTCTCGATGTATTTCCGATGAGTATCATGTATATACGGTTGAGAGAGTACTTGGTATTCTGAGGCATATCATTTCATGGTGTCATACTGCATTGCATCCCATGACATCCTTTATTCTTGATGATTATGTGTTTTATTGGTGGTTGGAAGTACTTGATGTTTGATTACTTCTATTTGATGAACTTGATCTTGTGTGTTGCTAATATTGTAAGTGCCTTTTTGTGGAACTTTGATTGATGAATATTGAGCTTGTTGTTGAGAATATGTGATTGTTAGAATGTTGTTGTTGAGATATGTGCTTGTAAATTGTAAATTGTTAGGTTGAGCTAGTTGTATATAGATTGTAGTTGTGAAGGTTCGGTTGGGG
>NW_006239168.1:836475-836660 GCF_000226075.1 Solanum tuberosum
CTTCATTACTTATCATTAATGGAAGGGTGCCATAAGCCTGGCGATCCGAAGTACATTATAAGCATGTGTGGAAGGGTGCCATAAGCCTACCGATCCAATGATTCAACAATTAACAATATAATCATCTATACATGAAAAGGATGCATAAGCCCTACCAATTCAAGGTATACTTTATATTGAAGAAT
>NW_006239168.1:837699-851282 GCF_000226075.1 Solanum tuberosum
TTGGGCTGGTTTTATGCAGGTTGTAGTTGTGGAGGTTCGGTAGGTGTGTAAGGAGTACCCGTATTCTATCCTCTTAGCTTGTGTTTAGAAGTGTACTTGTTGAGTACTGTGTGGTTTGGTACTCACCCCTTGCTTCTACAATTTTTTTGTAGGTTGCGAGCCTGGAATTTGTGATACTTTCCATTCTCTTATTTTCTGAGGCTTCTTTCTGAGGTAGCTGTTTGTAATCTCAGTAGACCTTCTTACTCCTATTTATGATTTTATTTTTAATTCTAGAAACAAGGTCATTTGAGACTTGTGTTTTTCTTTTGAATAAATTGTAATACTTTAGAGGGTTGTACACGTGATAACCAGATTTTGGGGGTATTTTTGAGTTGATTATGAAATTTTCGCATTTATTTTAATGGTTGAGTTTTAGGCTGACTTGTCTTGATGGGATAAGACAAGTGTCATCACGTTTATTTTTGGGTCGTCATATTTTTAATAATATGCATTAATATGAAGAAATTAATACAAAGAATGACAAAATTGTCAAGTTATAATTGATTTATATATATTTAAAATAATTTTAAAGAATGGTTACAAAAAAAAATAAAAAAAATAAGGGATGTAGGCGTAATATTGTAAACTATAGAAAAGGTGAGTGTTATAGAGTGAAACCCAAAGGAATTGTCCCATTTTTTTAATTAAAAAAATAATTTTTGATCTCTATCAATGTCATGTCTTTTTTTTTCTCCAGTTATAATATCATTAATTGTTCTAATTATATTATATTATCAAGAAAAATACCAACATGATTTTTTTGTTGTTGAACTTAACAATTAATATTGAACAAAAGAGAGAATTTATTCTTAAGCAATAAGCTATAATATATATATCCTTTAATTAATTTCATTTCTATTGTACATAGCAAATATTTCGTAGTAAATTATGATACACATACATACAAGCATTTATTGGCAATTGACCCTTTTAATTTCTTTTAATCTTAATAGAAGTTAAAAAATATTTCTATAATTGTAATTAAATAAAATAAAAATGAAATGAAAATTAAAAAGAAACTAAAACAACCATTGAGTTACATTTTTTTCTGGCATATAATATTTCCCTATCGCTTATCCTTCACTAATGTCTCTACTATTGTTTTGTTCTTTTTTCTCCCTATATGTTGTACAAGTAAAAGAACACATAAAAACATAGAAAGTAAAAGAATTGTATACAAACTACAAAGTAGTAGTGAATCAACTTCATTGAATTGAAGTTTGCTAATAATTACTTTTAACAATTGAAGAAATGAAAAAATCTATTACTAATTTAAATGCTAAGTATTGATGTTTATTACTCAATAAAAACTAATCCCCTCCTCATAATTAAGACTCATAAATATGTTATAGTAAACGTTGTAATTTCATAATTATATATAATAAAAATATTATAATAAGGATAAAGAAATAAAAATATTATAATACCAATATTTCGATATAAAAACAGCTATAAAAAATTAAATATGAGTAAAAGAATCATATACCTTTTTATAAATTTATTACAACAAAATGTTGAAAAATTTGTCAATTGAAGAACAAAAAAAGTTAATATTTATTTTCAAGAAAATAAGAGTAGCATAAGCCTTTCACCCTTTTGTTCTTATTTAAGCGGTGTTCATATATTTATATTAGTAATTAGTAATTGTAATTAATATATATATATATATATATTAATATTAAAAGGTTATTTTGTGTTGTTTGGTTATAATATTATTATGTCTTTTATTTTATTACTTTTTTATTGACATTTTTATGAGGAAAAATAAGAGACCAAATTATATAAAAAGAAAGTATACAACAAATAACGTACTCTCATACTTTTAAAACTCAGTTACTCGTGCTTCGAATTAAATTTTAAGTTCGTATACAAAATATACTTAAGAGGCATCATAAAATACACAAGAAAGAAAGACAAAAATAATACAATACACATATCATTGCGATTTTAGTCATTAAAATTAAAAGTAGAAGGGAAAAAAATCAACACATAATTATCTAAGATCTTGTCAAATCCACTTCACAAGCCTATCAATATTCAAAGCTTTCTTCTTCTTTTTCAAGTCAAACAAAGGTAGAGAAGCATCACTCTTGTTGATATTCACTTCACAAATCTATCACTATTCAAAAGCCTTATTCGTATAAAAATTAAATTTAAGAGGCATCATAAAGATATATAAGAATAAAAAGAGAGAACATAAAGAAAGAAAAAAAGAAATAGTACAATACACATATCATTAAAAAATAGAAGGAAAATGAAATCAATACATAATTATCTAAGCTCTTGTCAAAATCCACTTCACAAGCCTATCACTATTCAAGAGCCTTCTTCTTCTTCTTTTTTCAAGCCAAATAAAAGCATGAATATAATACTATATATGGTGAAAATGAAGGATAACTTTGGATAGAATATCATGAAACAAAAAATATGAATTTATATAGAAAATAATGGAGGAATACCATAAGGTTTCATATTTAATATTTAAAGGTTATGATTATGAAAAGTTGAAAATTATGAGAGTTATGAATATATGTACATTATATCTAATAAAGAAATATATTATAGTGGGAGGTGAAAAGTTGAGTACTTGAATATAAAGACTTTATTAGATATTAAAAATAAAACAAATAATTAAATGAAGAAACATGGTAAAAAAAAAAAAAAGAAGATAAATATGAATGGAGGCCATAGAGAGGTGCCACATCACCTTGTCTATGTTCCTCCTTTATATAGATATATAGATTATAATGCTGATCGTTTTGAAAATTCTTTAAATGTTATATATATTGTTATTTTTTAACATGTCAACTTTCATATAAAGTGTGGTTTGTTGCAATATTAAAATTCTATTTGGAAGGAGAAAGAAAAAAAACTATTAGGTAAATAGATGAGTCAAATATATTAAAATACTTGTGATTTGTGAATGATAGTGATTTATTCAGCAAAATTTTATATTTTAAACTTTTTTAAAATTCTTAATGCGCTTTTCAAGTTTGTTATAATTCTCTCTCAGATAGCAAAGTTACAGATGAATATGAATCTTTAAAATAAAATAATTAAGAAAAATAAATAAAAAGATTAATAAAATTGCCAGGCAAAGAAAAGTTTCACATCAGTCTTCTTTTGCCTAATTTTAATTATATATAAATTATTTTGAGATAAAAGAGATATCCATATTTTCTAAGGATGCCATTTATTTCGGAAACATGTACAAAATAATCCAAAATTCAATATGAAATTAATATAATTATTCCTAAAATTATAATAGGAAATTTAACCTAGAAAATAAAATTATTGTATTTCAATTCACATTATAACTACGTACTAACTTGCAACAAATTAATTTTAAAAAATCACAAAATTTGATTTATAGCTAATGTTAAAGTATTCTTCTAGTCTTATTTCAATTACACTATAACTACATACAAATTTGCAACAATTTAAATTTAAAAAGAGTAACAAATTTTGATACATAGCTAATAATAATGTATCCTTCAAGCTTGTAAGAATTATCAAAATTCAATAAGAAATCAATACAATTATTTCGAGAATTTATAATAAAACATTTATCCCATAAAAAATAAAATTATTACATTTACATCTACATTAATGTACAATCTTGCAACAAATAATTAAAGAAATAAATTTGATATATCGGTAACAATAACTATTTTCCAAGCTTGAATTGTACATATACTTCTCACAAGTAAAGCCATACGCCATTCTTCTTTGTTTCCTAATAACAAAAATTTTGCTCAAGAATGATATATTAATAACGGTGGCAAAAGCAAAAAAAAACAACAAAGGAATTAAAAAGCTTTTTTTTTTCGGAAAAAGAGTTTCAAATGAAGGAGTAAATTAGTAACTATAATGAAGATTGGAGAAGAAAACTATTGAATGAAAAAGGAAGAATGTTATGAAGTGAAAATGATTTTCATTAGTATTTATAGTGATAAAAAAATTAAAATCATAGCATATAAAAAATACTAACGGATTTGAGTGTAATTATAAATAAATGAGTATTAATTGTACCTAATTGAATGTTAAATTCTTTTTAATAATAATCATTAATACTATTTAATCCATTTCTAAAGCCCTTTTCTGATTCCTCTTTTACGTTATATTTTATTTTATTCTCATGATCTCATCTTTATTGTTATCTATTTATTTTCATTAAAATCCTTCAAGGTTAATGAAGGAATGACACAACGTGGGCTACAGTCAGATTCAATTGGGACTTTACTGCAATCTTATGTTTAATTGAGTTTTATGAAGTTTTTATTAGTAGTCATTTAATTAGTAGCAAAAATGAAATAAAAAGGGATAAAGGTCTGAAAAATACCTCAATTTTGATCGAATTTGCAGTTGCGATACTAAACTTTCATGAGAACCTATTACCTTCCTATATTATTTAATACCGTATTTTAAACATATATATTTTCCCATGTGGAACATAAAAAAATAATGCAAAATTATAAATAGTAATGTGTCCACGTGGACACATATATACCTTTAAAATACACTATTAAATAGTTCAGGGGGTAAAAAATACGATATTAAATAGTCTAGGGGAGTAATAGGTCCTTATGAAAGTTTAGTATCGCAATAGCAAATTCGACCAAAACTGAATATTTTTCAGACCCTTATCCCAAATAAAAAAAAAAAAAAGTCAAAAAAATGAGAAAAAAGAAAATCCAAATGCTGGTCATAGAAATGTGTCACATCACCTTTTCTATATCCAACTTTATATTATTATATATATAGATATAGATTGTTGACTAATGGCTTTTTATAAAATTATATGTATTTAAAATTTATAATCACAAATATTCATTTTTTTAAAATACACAGATTTAAAATTATTAATAAGGTTCATTAAAATATCTCTCCATATCTGTCTTGACTATGGTTTCCACATTATTATTAATAAAACGTTTTCTAAATTATAATTTAAATTTTATTTACCATATAGATAGGCATTTTGTAAAGAATTTGTTATAAACTATAGCACTATTTATTACTTATTTTGCATAAGTGGCATTGAAACTTGTTTATAAAGTGATCTGCCAATCTTGTTTGTGTAACTAAAAACTAAAATTTTAATAATTATAAATTTAAATTTACTTATTTTACTCAATTATTCCAATAAAGAATATCATTACCTCAAATAATCTACATGTAGTTCCCTTCCTTTGCAAGTCTCAAAAACATATTTATTTTTTATATAGATATATACTGTGAATATATAAAAAATATATATATACATATACAAATTTCAATTGATATATGAGAACACCTATTAATTAATTACAAATACAAATTTTAAATTCAAAAAAAAAAAATGTACTATAGGCTATAATAGTCATAGGTAAACAGCAAAATAAATTGACTTTACTTTATAAAACACAAATTTCGATTGACACAAGAAAAAGAGTACCTATTATCAGAATACAAACACAAACTCTGAAGTCAAAAATATTGTACTATGTTAGATTAAGGTTATTATATTATGTAAACAACAAAATAAATTTACTTAATTATTTTGGTCTAGAAAAACTATCAAATACAGTTTGGTTTTATTGAAGTGTAAAGGGCTCATATCAAGTGTATTTTATAGAAGGTTCATTGTGAAGAAAACTCATGTTCAAAAGAATAGAACAAAGATGCACAATATAGAGTTAATAATAAAGCCACCAACAGCTATTAGGGGGCAACTATATCAGAAACCCTATGTTATGCAAATTTTATCTACCAAATCTCATTCAAAAATGAGAAATTCTTCACTCTATCCTCTCTCTTTATAATCATAGCCCAAAACAGTAGCATTTTATCTCTCAATGTAATATGAGTATATGCACTTGAGCCGACGAAACAACTTCACTAAGGCCTTAGTACAATCTATCATCATCAAACCCCGCTTGTGGGATTTCACTGGGTATGTTGTTGTAATTTCAGAGTACGAAATGTTGTGAAGACTGAAAAAGGCAATAGCTGCAATATAACATATGGGGTGGGGGTGAAGCAACATATTGAAAGGCCTCAGACATCCAAGGAAGGATAAAAGCAGCATAAACTCTCAAGCCTAGCGAAGGCGAAAGCTCTTAGGCGGTCAGTGCAAATGTTTTGAGAAACAAGCCTTGGGATCTATCTTCATAGGACAATACAAAAGCTTCTATGAACACTAGTTTTAGGAGTTGCACATACATCTGTGCATTACTATTGGTCTCAATATCTTTGTGAAGCAAGAACAAAAACATAGATGTGCTAATACCATATACAAAACAATATAATGCACTCAAAGGACAATAAATTGATCAGGACAGCTCAAACTTGATAGTAGGAACCTGAGTAGGGAAGAGTAGATGATGTATAGGAAGCTCAAACTTTACTAGGAACACGAATCAAATATTCATAAAAGCTTAATTCCAACCATTTATGACAATGATATAGTATCAGGTTAACATCAAAGCCAATCAAAGAAAATAAAATTGAATGGAACTTATAAAAGGTAGCACCAAGTGACAAGTACAATTACTAGTGTGGTAAAATAAAAGACAGTATCTACCTACTTAAAATAGGAGACAACTTGAATTTAAATATATATGAACAATCAAAACAAGAAGCAAAGGGGAAATACTAAAATATAGCAAGAAAAGGCCTCAGACTTCCAAGGAAGGATAAAAGCAGGCATATACTCTCAAGCCTGGCGAAGGCGAAAGCACTTAGTCGGCAACTGCGAATGTTTTGAGAAACAAGCCTTTGGATCTATTATCGTGAACCAAAAAAAGTAAAAAGTTTATTAAAGAAACAAACCTAGTGCACACTAGTTTTAAGAGGAGTTACACATACAGAAGTATCCTTATAGTTCCTAATCATCATCAAGAATGAATAAAACCACAGTAAAAAATTAAACATAATTTAATAGCCTCAGACATCCAAGGAAGGATAGAAGCAGCATATGCTCTCAAGCCTGGCGAAGGCGAAAGCACTTAGGCGGCCACTGCGAATGTTTTGAGAAACAAGCCTTAGGATCTATCATCATGGGCAAAAAAAAATGAATATCAAGAAAACATAAGCAAGTGAACAATAGTACTAAGAGGAGTTAAAAATACAGTGGTGTTGTTATTAGTCTCCTATTCATCATCAAGCAAGAACAAAATCATGCTTAGCTAAAAATTAAACATAGTAAAAGAGCCTCAGACATCCAAGGAAGGATAGAAGCAGCATATGCTCTCAAGCCTGGCGAAGGCGAAAGCACTTAGGCGGCCACTGCGAATGTTTTGAGAAACAAGCCTTGAGATATATCATCATGGGCAATAGGAAAAAGGTTCATGAAGGGAAAGAAACAAGCAATCAAAACACTAGTCATAAGAGGATTACATAGATATTCATCATCAAGCAAGAACAAAATCTACCAAACTTAAAAGTTAAAAAGCAAATGAACACTAGTCCCGAGAGGATTACACAGATTCATTTCAAGCAAGAACACAAATCTATCACAGCTAAAACTCAAACAAAGTTAAAGAGCCTCAGACATCCAAGGAAGGATAGAAGCAGCATATGCTCTCAAGCCTGGCGAAGGCGAAAGCACTTAGGCGGCCACTGCGAATGTTTTGAGAAACAAGCCTTAGGATCTATCATCACAGGCAAAAGGCAAGAAGTTCATGAAGGAAATAGATAAGCAATTGAACACTAGTTCTAAGACGATTACACAGATATTCATCATCAAACAAGAACCAAATCTAACATAGATAACACTTAAACTTAGTTTAAAAGCCTCAGACATCCAAGGAAGGATAGAAGCAGCATATACTCTCAAGCCTGGCGAAGGCGAAAGCACTTAGGCGGCCACTGCGAATGTTTTGAGAAACAAGCCTTAGGATCTATCATCATTGACATAACAAAACAGTTCAGCAAAACACAGCAACTTCTTAAAACAATTCAAAATTGTACCATCCGATAATGATCAGCAAAACATAAACATTGTAATGCTGACAAAGTGATGAATGGATTCAATTATCAGGGACTTGTTCATCCCTAAAGCAACTTTTTCATTGCTAGAGAGGCAGACTTAAAAGTCCAAAATCCCCTAATTTCATAAGCAAAGGGATTATTTTCATAAAAGCTAAGATCTTTAGCCATAAAATCCAAATTTGATAACATAAATTATAGTTTCAAAAGCAAAAAAAACACAACATAGCAAAATTACATGCTAAAACCAAAATGGAGAAAACCCCAGATAGATTCAACAGCAAAATAACAAAACACGATAATGGTTAGCTCAAAAATGATGGTGTCTCAGACATCCAAGGAAGGATAAAAGCAGCATTAACTCTCAAGCCTGGCGAAGGCGAAAGCTCTTAGGCGGCCACTGCGAATGTTTGAGAAACAAGCCTTAACAATTATCATCATAGACACCATATAATATAAGATTCTAATAAATAAATCAATCAATTAACCAAAAATTATCACAATTCCAACTTAAAACAAACATAAAACATAAATTAAAGAACAAAAAATGGGAAGATCTCAGACATCCAAGGAAGGATAAAAGCAGCATTATCTCTCAAGCCTGGCGAAGGCGAAAGATCTTAGGCGGCCACTGCGAATGTTTTGAGAAACAAGCCTTAAAATTCATCATCACAGATCAACCCCAAAATGCAAAAACTCAATCTCAAACCTTAAACAGAAGAACCCCAATTTTTTTTAAAAAACTGAATCTTGATTCCATTTACCTATAACCCCTAAATAGAGGAACCCCACAATGAAAAAAAAAAACTCAATCTTGATTTCGTTTACCTAAAACCATAAACAGAGGAAAAAACCTTCGACAAGAGAAGGGGGAAAGGGATAATTGGCTAGGGTTTGTAGTGAAAAACTGCAGTGATGAAATTTGAGAGAAGCAAAGTTTGAATTTATAAAGAAAAGGCGGAATATTAGGGTTTATAAGAGTTTTTAGGGTTTGCTGTTTATAGGCCTGGGTTGGAGAATCCAACAATTGTAGACCCATTTGGGTCGTCGCCCGGTTTCTATTATTTATTTATGGGAAAGGCTCAAATATGCCATTGAACTTTTAGAAAAAGTTTATTTATGTCATTCGTTAAAAGTTTGGTTCATCTATGTCATTATCGTTTAAGAAAAAACTCATTCATGCCATTATTTTTTAACAGTGATTTTGCAAAATCACTTTTTACACGTGTTCAATTATAATTCAATCACGTCATTATTGTCTTTTTAATATAAAAAAAATCAAAATGGTGAACAAATATTGAATTAAAATAACCCACCCAAGTAAAGATCCACCCAAATTTTAAAAAGTCCCTGTAAGGGTTACTGTGATGGGTTATAGGGACTTTTTAAAATTTGGGTGGGTCTTTACTTGGCTGGCTTATTTTAATTCAATATTTGTTCACAATTTTGATTTTTTAATTAAAAAGATAATAATGACGTGGTTGAATTATAATTGGACACGTGTAAAAAGTGGTTTTGCAAAATCACTATTAAAAAATAATGGCATGAATGAGTTTTTTCTTAAACGGTAATGACATAAATGAGTCTTTTCTAAAAGTTCGATGGCATATTTGAGCCTTTTTCCTTTATTTATTTTAGATTATTTTTATCAAAGCTTCAAAAAAGAATGTTGGTCAAATAGATTTAAAAATAATTAATATTTGATCAAACTTTTAAACTATATTTTACAAGGACGAGAGGGAGTTGCTCGGATGGTAAGCACCCTTCACTTTCAACCCGAAGGTTGCGAGTTCGAGTCACCAACGGAGCAAAAGGGGTGAGAGCTCCTAGGGAGGGTAAAAAAAAACTATATTTTACAAGTGAATTTTCTCAAATTATATTTTTGTAAAAAAAAACTACTTCTTTTAGCTTTTGGAAAATAAATAGATTAATCAACGCAAGAGTGCTGTTTTCTGTCCAAAAAGGAACACTTATATTTTATGAGCTCATATGTACGGCTACAATCAGAACCAATGTTTTTAAATTAATCATAAAATACATAATATAACATCAAAATATTTTTAATTACTTTTAACAATATAAAAGACCCTAACCATTCCGCTATTCCTGCCCTAAAGCAAGGGAATCCGCTCTGACCCACCACCCTGGTAGGAATTGCTAGATTTACAGATCCATAAAATTCCAAAATGTCCACTAAAATTCAATGATCTTACAAATGATTTTATTTATGATCTTATAGATGACTCTATTTGAACAATTCATTTTTCTTTTATGTGGGTAAGCATGTCGATCTTTTATTACATAGTTGCAAGCTGAACAAATCACTAAATCGAAGACCATGTACTTTCATTTTAGATTGAATGTAGTTAAAGGTCTTTATTGGGCCTAGATCATGCACCCTCCCATTCATTTTACCCTCTCCCCCAAACTTTGATTTACATATCATTCACTGAATCATCTTGAAGTCAGGGTCGGCTCTTGCCTATGAATTTTTAGGCCAATGTCTTAGGCCCCAATTTCTGGGGCCTCAAAAAAATCATGTTTAATTTTTTCATGAAAAAATTTAATTATTTATAATAAAAAGTATATATATATATATATATTCTTCGCCAACACTGACATTATTTATCCTTTTTAACTCCTTCTACACTCTATTTTTTCAATTTTTTGATAGTTAGAGTAATATTCTGCAAAAAATATGAATCAATAGCCGAAAAGTGTTGAACAAAGTATATTACAAATATTCTTTTATTTCTTCGTACCTTTTCATTTTAAAGTAAGGTATACCAAGTTATCAACTTTTTGAATCAGATTCTATGATTCTAACTCTTATCTTTATTTAAAATTTATCAACTTATTACTTATAGAGCTATATTATTGATTCATATAATAATTGTCTCAATAAAATGACGTTTTTCAATGTTGAATTGATAAAGTTTTGCTTAAAAATAATAATTAGAAAAAGTATTTGAAAAAAACATTTATAAAAAAGATATTAAGCAATAATTTACATCTAAAAATTTAGAAAAATAAATAAATACAAATAAAATTTATTTAAATTTTAGGCCTCTAATTAAAATTTCGCTTTAGGCCTCGAATTATATTGAGCTGCCCCTGCTTGAAATTGAGTTAACTTGTCTCAATCATCTGTCGACTAAGATTGGTTATACTCCTTCAAATTGTGTTCTACTTATTATGTATATTTTTAAAAAAATTATGTATAAATGAATAATATTATAAAGTATAACTTACATAAATCCATAGTGTAAAACCTAAATTACATCTTATCCCTACTTTTTTTCTATTTTACAAAAATCTCTTAAAATATCAGCCATCCGGATACATAAGTTCATCTGGATACATTAATTGTGATACATTATAAAACTTGTTTGTTGCGCTTAATATGGAATATTAACATAAAATTGATTTTCTTTCTCATAAATCACGCAGATCTGATTGATATCAATCCATTCCAATCTATAACAACTTCACAAAATTCAAAATTCAAATTTTCATCTTCTTCATCAATTTGAAATCGTAAAAGTTTCATAGGAGGAATTGCCCTTCTTTGTGTTATTGCTCAACCACTTGTCAATGTTAGCATTGATGGAACGATTGCTGATTTTCAATTGTATAAAGGAGGTACTCTTATCTGTTACTCCTTTTTTACACATTTTTTTGCCCTTTCTTCTTTCAAGAATCCCAAAAATGACGTGCACTTTGTCCTTTTGTATTATGAAAAATGTGGGGAATCTATGATGGAAGTTGCTCTAGTAGTCCAGATGACTTGAGCCATGGAGTACTAATAGTAGGATATAGTTCCGAAAGAGATGATAACTACTGGATAATCAAGAACTCATGGGGTTAATCATGGAGAGTGGAGGGATATGGATATATAAGAAGAAACAATGATTTGCCATATGGTGTTTGTGCCATTATTTCATTGGCTTCTTATCCGACAAAGAAATTATCTTTTGTATTAACTCCTTATCCATCTCCAACAAAGTCAACATTTATCTTTTCAACAAAGGCTACCAAGTTCCCTTCTGGGTTTCATTCTCATCAGGCTAGACCATATCATCAACTACAATATTACAATATTGGGTCAACATGTCAAGTATGGTAAGCATATTCTACACACACTTTTTTCATACGTTTACCAACATGTTCCCACTGAGACTTGAATTAACATTAGTAAATTGATGATGAAAAAAAAAACAAGGATGAACGGTGAAAATCAAGGAAGACGAAAATTACCTATTCAAGAAGTTGAAATTGATTTGAGTGGAGAGAGCGATTTTGAATTTCAAATTGTTAGGAAGGAATTAATTGATAAGATTGTGGGAGTGAAGTTAGGGACAGATTAATGGAGTGAATTAAGGAAGAGAAACGTTAGTTTTGGGAGTATTAGCATCATTGATATCGTCTCGATGGAAAACACCACTTGCTGAGTGACCCGCTTGGCAGCCGTTGTCCCTGTTTGTACTCATATGGCCTTTGTGGCTCACAAATACTCAAAACAAAAACTATAAATTAAGTAAGTAAACTACCACTAATAAGAACAAAAATTCTACTAATCTAATTTTCAAATAACACCACTCCCCGGCAGCGGCACCATTTTTATGCTTATAGTGACCAACGACACTAACCTACAGTATGGGTGTCTATGATGGTCGATAGTATAGTAACCCAACTAAAGGTTGGGGTCGTGTCCCAAGGGAGTGGTTTTGAGAATTTATAGAAAAATAATCTCTAACTAGTCGTAGCTAAAGACATTAACGATTAAAAACATAGTAAATTAAATGGGTCAACACAAAAGTGTCAAAAATCGATTGGGGTTTTTGTCACAAGTAGTAAAATTAGCAAAAATTAACAAGAAAAATACAAGTATGGGGAAATGTTCTTGGGGTGTGACCGCAACTCAAGTTGAGATAAATCGTTGGGTACATGTTTTCAATAGGAAATTTGCAAGATAATAGTGACTAGGCTAAGCTTTAGATGGAAATAAGTTCCCTCTCGGGTAACTTACACCATTTCAATTGGGTTCCTCTCGGACACCCATTTGCCACATGAAGACCAGCCTACGCCTTACCTCACTCACTCTCTCGAGCTGAGTGTTAGGATATGGGACTAGGACTCACCCTCTCGGGCTGAACCTCATGTCGACCCACTCTTTAGGCCATCAGTCTAGTGGTCTTGGTTTCGTGACCTCCCTCTCGGGCAAGCCGAAAACACATGGGTGGTTTTGTATTTACAACTACAAACCCATTAAATTAAACCACAACCACTGGGGTGAAATCACCATTAAAATACATCTATCCTATTAACAAGCAAGACCCAACAACAATATCAACACATATTTGCTAAATCACACTACAAGAATGGGTTTTTTAGCCACACATAAAAAAATAACAAAATACACCTAAAATGATACTAAAATAAAATGGGTATAGGAAATTAAAACTTGATTTAAGCAAAGGAAGAAGAATGGAGAAGACCCACCTCCAACTTTGGGAAGATGAAATCCCTATCTCTTCAAGTCTCCCACAAAACCCTCTCCAAACTTCAGA
>NW_006239168.1:851447-880460 GCF_000226075.1 Solanum tuberosum
TTGGCGAATCTTTCGGTGAAGTTAGTCGATGCCGCCGAATGACTCGGCGACCCGCTCTTCTTCTGTTTCATCGCCGTTTCATGCTTGCCTTCAGCATCTTCACGTTCTGGACCATTGGGCAGTATAGTACTGCTTCGCGGAACTATTCGGCGAAGCGCCAACTGCTCCTTTCGTCGCCTTTTTTATCCTCTTCCTTCAGGGCTTAGTATACTGGAACAAAAGGGTGGAGTCTGTCCTTTCGGCGAATCGCCAAAGGTTCTTGGCGATGTTCATGCTTCAGCTTCTTCGTTCTTTTCGGCCTTTTTGTTCCTTTTTGTGCCTAAGTGTCCATGCTTCCACTAAAACTTCAAATACCTGAAACTTAAGAATTTTCATCAGATAGTGACAAAATAAGCATTTGAGGACACTATTTCTATCAAAATAAATACCTAAATGAGTCCAATTTGTGGACTCATCATTAATCATACTAGATTTTTTGTTAGTGTTATTGAAACAACACCATTGTTTACCATATTTGATTTGAAAATCTTCACATCTTCTTAATGTTATAGAATTTTAAGTTTGAAAAGAAAAAAAAGAAGGGCTAGCCCGCCCCAGCCCTCAGCCCTTCTAGGGTTGGGTTGGTTAAGCATTTTCATGCCGTTTGAAATGAAGGGTCGGCCCGCCCTAGCCCATCAAATTCCATGGCACGCGAGGCTTAGGCCAGGTGGGACTGGGCTGACCTTTTTTTACATATTTGTGAATTTGAATTAGAGTGCTAAAAGCTATATCATAATACGATGTAGTGCAAAGTAGCTTCAATACATGAAATGCATTGGTATGCAAGGTAAACACTGAGATCAACAATTATACAACAATCAAAAGAAATACAAATTTGAGCACGAGTAATACACAAATGACAACAGAATCAAAATTGTGATATATGACATAATATTTCGGAAACAAAAATACATATCTGAGACCATATTTTCTAAGATCATATCCAAAATGATATCTGAAAATCATGTTATCCAAAATCATACTATATGAAATCTTATAATGATTATATCAAATAAATATAAAATGGAGGTAAATCTTTTTGGTGAGAATTTCTCTTAACCGACATACACTGGGTGAGCTCACGATGCAACAATGAATGTCCCAATTAGGTGGGTGCTCTGTACCTTACCAATGTTACTAATATGGATCCACTAACTAAGCCTCAAATGGCTAAAGAAGTTGACCGTCAAATCATATGGTGGCACGTATTTATGAGACTTGGGTTTTCTAAATCCATATTCTCTCGGTGCTACATAATCCTCTCAAAACAATATACTCATATGTATGCTCATATTTAGGTAAACTATCTACCTGTCTAAATAAAATGTGAGACAAAGCTCAAATATTTCTTTCTAAAATAATATACTAAAATCTCTTCTAAAACGTATCTTCCAAATCATGTTCATAGCTTAAATCATGATAATTTTCTTGAACATGCAAATTTTGTGATTTCTCAAAATAGCTTTCATAATAACATAAAGATTCTAAAATGATGCTTCGCAATATAAGATTCATAAATCACAAATAATAACATGTCACGAACTAATAGAATGACAATGAAAAACCTTACTAAGTATAAAAAGGAAGTGCATATATTCAAGAATACATAATCATGAACAAAATGTTCAAGAAATCATGCAATTCAGGTCATAAATATGATGAATTCGAATGTGAGTTTTATAACCCTAATTATGATTTTAAATTCATGAAAATTGAGAAGTTTTGAACATGGGGATGAAAGGAATTCCTCATTGAAGTTCAACATACCTAAATATTAGGAATTATTGGGGAAAAACTTTTGACTTAGAATCTTATAGCTTGAGTTTGAAAAATCCTTCTATGAATTTCTCGGAGATTAAATTTGGAAAAGAATCTTAATTGAAAACCTAAGAATTCTTGAAGATAATCTTGAACATGGAGCCTCTAGATCTTGCGAAATTGAATAAAAACATTTCTTAAAATTCTTGATCTTTGGGAGAAGAAGAATTGGAGATTTTGAGAGTTACTATATGTACGTATAAAGATGTTATTAAGTTATAAAATAGACTTAGGAAAGTTAATCAAGGGTAAAAGGGAAAAAATGCCCCTTTAAGAACGTAAGAAGACTAGAAAAATTAAAGAAAATGATCTTTTAATGAATTTGTTGGCCAAATCGATGATTTGGAGGCTCCATCACCAAAATATTTGATGGATCACCAAAGTGGGGCTTTGGATCGTGAAAATTAACAGTTTCTAAAGGTTTTTGGGCCATTTTGGGTGATGCAATTCGGCGCTATACCAAACTATTCGGCGATTTGCCAAATTGAAATTTCTTAGTCCGGACATGTTCTAGTAAAATAATCATAACTTTCTATTCTAAACTCCAATGATACAAACTTGGTGTCGTCGGAAAGAAGACTCATAGTCCTTTAATTTAAGATAAAAGGGTCAAATATTCCCTCTAAATTATTTGAAAACGTCGAGATATACCCCCCGTTTAAAGTTTAGCTCACTCGTGCCCTCGTTATCCAACTTTTCGCATCGATATGCCCTTATGGGCGTTAGTTGGTCTGCTGGAAATATCCAGCTCATTTCACATTTCTTTAAATGCCAAATGGAATTGACACGTCATTTTTACATTACCACATGACATTTATATTAAAAGGGAAATGGATCAATTATGCTCCCTAAACTATTCAGAGCTCTTTTAAAATACCTATCCGACCCATAAATCAACCCCTCTTTTAAATAACCTATCTAACCCGTATCAAAACCCGTTCATATATCATATCCGACCCAAAACCCATCCCTTTTAACCCATTATGAAATCCCTAATTTGTTGTTAACTTCTCTATTTCCATCGAAAAAAGCTTGCGGCGCTAAGGTTCTTAGAAGATTTACGAAGCTTGCGACGCTAGGGTTCTTAGAAGATTTACAAGTTGAAGGTAAGTCTTCTATATTCAATAAATTATACATTCGATTTTGTTACATTTTCTTGTTAGGTTAGGGTTATCTAAATAAAGTCGACCTAGTGAGGCACATGTTGTATTTGATTTGTGTCTACCAAAATCACTTGAAATATACTGCTTAATGTTAAAAGATGTACTTTTATGCCTTTGTGAGCTTTGTTTTGTTTGTCTTTAGGTGGTCTCGAGATGATGTTTGTCTTTTAGGGTTTAGTTTATTACATTTTTGTAGCTTTTAATGTGTTTGGTTTGATGTGGTCCCTTTGATTTTACTGTTTCCTTAATGTATTTTTGAAGGATGATTGATGAAGTTGAAATTGTGTTCAACTACGGGGGTAGTTGGGTCATTTCACCTAGGTTGGTTTACACTAAGAAATTGGTGCACTCTTGGCTTAATTTTGACCCTGAATTATTGAGTCATAAATATATATGTGATGAGTTTACTTCCAAGCTAGGGCATTCTCGGGTTAAACAATTGTTAGTCACTGGGCTCTCTGGAAAGTATTATATAGTAGATGGGGATGATGGAATTAGGGCCATCCATAGCCTATTATGTGAGAAATTTAAAGTCGTTAACTTCTTTGTTGTGGAGGAGGGTGAGCTCACAGTCTTTGCTCAAAATATCACACAATATTCTGAATCATGTTTTGTTGATGTTGAGGTTGGTACAAATTGTGAACACAGTGTTGGCTCTGATTATGAATGGGATCTTTCTGAGGGTGAGAAATGTGATTAATTATGAGTGGATGGAGGCTATTAGCAAGGAAAGGCGAAGAGTAGTAGGTGACAGGTTGGAAAATTTCAAGATATTGCAAGTTGGTATGACATTTAAGGACATGAAATATGGTAGACAGGGTCTTAATTATTATGCAGTAGCTAACAAAAGGATTTTGACTATAATCAAAAGTGATACAAAGAGAACTAGGTATGGTTGTGATGAGGGATGTCCCTTTAGGTGTTTGATTTCAAGAGATGGCAAAACTGAAGGGTTTAAGATAAGGACTTTCATCAATAAACACACATGTGAGAAGGCCTATTTAATCCTAGAGCTGATGTAGCTACTTTAGCTCAGTACTTCAAGAACAAGCTTCAAATTAACCCCAAGTATAAGGTAAAAGATATGAGAGGAGAGCTTGACAATGACTTAAAATTGAATGTGTGTCAATCCAAACTTAAAAGGTCTAAGAGGATGGCTCTTGAGAAGTTAGAGAAGTTAGAGGGTAGTTACATAAATGACTACAACAAGTTTGAGGCCTATGCACAAGAGATTAAGCAATCTAATCCCAAAAGTGATGTTTTGATAAATATCTCGAAGGATGCCCTAGCTGAAGGAAAAATAATTTTTTTGAGGATGTACATGTGTTTTGATGCTCTAAAAAGGCTGGAAATCTAGTTTGAGGCCATTAATTGGACTTGATGGTACATTCTTGAAAGGTATATGTAAGGGTATGTTGTTGGTTGCACTAGGACAATATTCTATGAACAGTTTCTATCCACTAGCATGGGCAACAATGGACAAAGAAACAAGCAAAACATGGTGCTGGTTCATTGAGCTATTGAAAGGATCTTTGGACCTTAAAGATGGTGCAAAAATCACATTTATTTCAAATATGCAAAAGGTATGATGATATTTTTAACTCAATTTTTACTTACTGTTTTTAATACACATTAATTCTCAATATTTACTTACTATTTTTAATACACATTGATTCTCAATTTTTACTTATTGTTTTTATGGAGCTATTTCTTTAGAGTTACACACACAGTCAAATATGTCCCTAAACACTTTCTAACAGTCCCAAAAACACTTTTACTTACTGTTTTTAACACACATTCATTCTCAATTTTTACTTACTATTTTTAACTATTAGATTCTCATAAATTTCATGTTCTCATTTGTTTATTTCACTATTACATGGATTGATAGATGTTATTGAAGAAGTGTTGCCTGAAGCTCAACATAGGTATTGTGTTAGACATATTGTGAGTAACTTGTGCAGAAAATGAAGGAGTGGTCAAATGAGGAAGCTTATGTGGTGGTGTGCTTGGAGTTTCATATGATGAAGAGTTCAAGGACCAGTTGAATAAGTTGGGAAATTATCAAAAGATGGTGCAAGGGATTTGGTAAAGTATCCACCAAAGGCATGTTGTAGAGATTATTTTGATACTGAGTGTAAGAACATGATGATTGATAACAACTTCACTGAGTCATTCAATGCATGGATTCTTGAGGCTAGAGCAAAGCCAATAATCAAGATGTTAGAAGACATAAGAGTACATGTGATGAGATTGCTAGGGAAAAAAAAGAGTAAAAAGTTGAGGACTTGGGTTACTGATTTCAGTCCAGAATGCATGAAGTTGTACATTGACTTCAGGGCCATAACACATGATTTTAAGGTAGAATTCAATGGAGATTGGGGCTATGAAGTGTTTGATGGAGAAGATAGACACACTGTCAATCTAGAGCAAAAAAAAAATGCACTTGAAGAATTTGGGATTTATCAGGTATTCCCTGCCCTCATGCCATCAAAGCATTGACACACAAAAAAGTAGATCCAATTACTGAAATACATTGGTGGTATAGCAAGAAGGCTTACATGCTAACATATAAAAACAAGATGCGTCCTGTAAGAGGTCAGAAGTTCTGGAAGGTTGATCATTCAAGTGCAATGTTGCCTCCTGATGTTGTGAAACAATTGGGTAGACCTAAAATGAAGAGGAGTAGAGCACCAAATGAGGCAAGAAAAAGAAGAGGTGAATGGTCTCAGTCCAGAAAAGGCACTCAAATGACATGTAGTAACTGTGGTGAACCAAACCATAATGTGAGGGGTTGTTACAATGTAAGCTACAATATTCCATGTTTTTTCATGTTTTTCTATGTTTTTATGGTAAGCTAAATATAAAAAAAAAATTATGAAAAAAGTGTACTGAAAATAATGCACATTCAAAGAAAGGCAAAAGGCTAATGTCTGATTGAGGTTGGTACACAAGAGTCTACTTTCCGACCACAAGCTGCAACACAAGAGTTTGAACCATATGGTTCTAATGTTGAAGATAAAGAAGACTCAGCTCTAAGACCAATGGTGATTTGTGAATCAGAGTTAAGGGCTGAGAAGTTAAAGACAAAAGTTGCTCCAACTGGTGCAAGAAAAATTCAATTTTATGGAGATCACACTGGTGCCTCAGTGCTAACTAATCTGCCTTATTCTCCGGTCAAAACAACATGGAAGGGAAAATAAGCTATCCCTGCTGGACATGTGCAGATGCAGGCAAATAAGAAAAGAATCAAGATGATGGGGTTAATGGGAGAGGACAACCTGTTCTAGATGATGATTCATCATAATTTATTTTCTATGTTAATTTTTGTGTTAATGCTCATGGTTAACCATAGTTTGTTGACAAACAATATTGCTGATGAGTATTAAGTTAGGTGAAACTTTCATATGCCTTCATAGAATGGCATTACAAACACCTTCTTTTGGTTGTGTTTATCTTAGTTGTCATTGTGAATTTAATACGCCTTCTTTTGGTTATGTTTATCTTATTTGTCATTGTGAATTTATGACACCATTGCAGTATTATTGATGAAAATAGTCAGTAGTTTATCTTCAAGAAATCTGGTGGCTTGAGTTACAATTTTGTGCCTATTCTTTTCACTTTGATTTGATAAGGTGACAATGTAGTTTGTACTCAAAGCAGAGGAGAATATGATCATTGCCCAAAGGATGACTTTAATTCCATTTAGGCACTCTCACAGTTTGAGGAATGTACACAAATATGGAAGCCAAATAATTTATTGGTACTGAAACAAAATGTGTTGGAAGTGGAATTGGATATAAAAGATTCAATCAGCTGATCACAACAAACTTAACAGATCATATAAACCAAAACGTCTACTAGAATTCAAGTCATGAACTACTCGAATTCAAAAGTCATCAACCACATCACACATGTTTAACGTTTTCTAAGTTAAACATTACAAAGTTAAAGATTACAAAATGATAGAACTTCATATTTCCCTTCCTATTTCATCACCCAAAATGTGATGAATGCTGCAAAACAACACCACAACATAGCTATCACAATCCACATTTTATAAACTTTTTTCTTAGACTTATCGACAACAACATCTTCATTATCGACAACAACCTTCTCACTCTTGAGAATAATAATTTCATCTAGACGTTCACAATTTTCTTCAATTTCAGATGCCAAATACTTTTCAAGATCAGCTATCCTCGTCTCCAAACCTTTCTTTTCACAATGAAGATTATCGTTTTCCTTCTTTAAATTGTGGATGAGATTTGCAACTCTAGGATGGAGCGGATCATCAACCCATTTTCAATAATCACATTTATAACCCTGTAGAATTATGAACTTGAAATCAATACTCGCCAAAAATATGAAAATTAATGAAATTGTATGATAAATTTACATTAGGCTTAGAACACCTATAAAAGCGTCTTCCAGCATTAGTTGGAGTGAAAGCCATGAAAATCCTCGTTGCAATACCACATTGACATTTCACCGTCGACAGACTTGAGACACTCGAGTCTTGACTCATTTTTTTAAAACTTGAATGGTGGAAGATGACTGAAGATGACTAGAACACTCTTTTATTGTCGTGCAAGCTTCTCAAATGAAATCGATGGGGGTAATGAGGGCTCTCAAGAACTCTATCTTTGAAATAAAATCGTGCGATTTTGATGGTAATGAAGAAGAGATATGATACGGGTCGGATAGGTTATTTAAAAGAGGGGTTGATTTATGGGTCGGATTAGGGGCATAATTGACCCATTTGTTATGGGTTGGATAGGTGTTTTAAAGGAGCTCTGAATAGTTTAGGGCCATAATTGATCCCTTTCCCTTTTAATATAAATGTCATGTGGTAATGTAAAAATGACGTGGCAATTCCATATGGCATTTAAAGAAATATTAAGTGAGCTGGATATTTTCAGCAGACCAACTAACGCCCACAAGGGCATATCTATGTGAAAAGTTGGACGGCGAAGGCACGAGAGAGCCAAACTTTAAACGGGGGTATATCTAAACATTTTCGAATAGCTTAGGGGAATATTGACCCTTTTCCCTTAATTTAATAGGTCATGATCGACCTAACTCTTTATATGTTAAGAGCTATAGTCATTTCAAATTGGCACTCATATAATCTCATGGAAAAACTTAATATGTAGGAAAGTTTTGAACTCAACTTAGTGTTAGAGGTATCTTATGACCCTAAACCACATCTGATATCAACACATGGGTATAAACCTTAACACATGCATATACATTAGAAATCGTCAGGTTCAAGCCTACACAAATACAGAGAAGGGTTCATATCTTTGCTTAGAAGTTTTGGGGTGTTACAAAATGTACCCATGATTATATTTTCGGTTCAAAATATATCTTTTTGATCTAAATATACCAATCTCGACATAATTTGGTATAAATTTATCTTTAGTTTTGTCAGAGAAAAACATGTCAAACTCATAATCAAATGATCTGCCCTTAGTTTTCAATGCACAATTTTTTTTTCTTGAAAATCACATGTTTCATCTTATCTGACTATTTTTTTCTCTTTCAAAACTCAAAGCTTCAAAAATATAGAGATCTTCAATAAAAATGACGACATTTTAGCTCCTCATTATTAGATTTTGAGTTGAATTCCGAACTTTCAATTCTACAACCTAATTTTTGTATTGTTGATTCTTTCTAATATCTGAACTAAATCTCTTTAAATATAGTACCTATCGAACAAAAATATAAAAAATAAAATTCATGACAACTATCAAAATTTACTCAAAAAATCAAATGAAAAATGAGTAACATTTCAGATCATATACCTTAACAAAACAAAGAATTCAAAACTAAAAATCCTCCATAAGAAAGTCTCAATTCTTTTTAAAACGTAACTAAATATCAAATACAAAATTTTAAAATATTTAAAAGTGTTATTTTCAGAGTAAACTCATACATCATAAGCTTAACATTTCAAATTTACAAAGTTTTTCATCTTGTTAGCAGTTTGTTTTGAAGAAAAGTTGAAGTTATATAGATTTAGATCTTCACACAATCAACAAATCAAAGATATTTTCGTCCACCAAATTTTTGAGAAAATTTGAAGTTGCAGAGATTTAGTTAAGACTTTGAAGCTTTGGATATTGAAAAGAGAAAAAGATGAAAAGAAAAGAAAATTGGTCAGATAAAATCAAATGGATGAATTTCTAAAAAAAAAATGAGTATTTAAAATTGGGGAAAGTTATTTGATTTTGAGTTTGACACTTGTCCCTTTGTCAAAATTAAAGATTGTGTTGAAGTATAATGAGAAGGGTATATTTGAAATAATAGTATAACATAAGGGATATATTTAGATCGAAAGTATAACAAGGGATATATTTAGACTATTTTGTTAGTATAAGAGTATATCAACAATTTTTTGTCTAATATATTATACTAGTCAAGTTCTTCATGATAGTTTAAAAAAAACATAAAATATTGTAGTGACTCTTTATCTGTCACTCATTTCTAAAGAATTCAAATATTAGATTTAATCGTGTGTATTTATATAAATCTATGCGAAAAAGGATCGATGTATTGTTATTGAAATGACACAATCATTTATTAAAATCCAAGATTGTATGCGACATGATTCATATCACATTTTAACCAAATAAGAAATGTGACATTTTAAAACTTAATTTTATAACTCAATTAGAATTACCTCCAATTACAATCCAACATCTTCAATAATATTAATATAAAAAAAACCAATTAACTAATTTAATTTGGTGACTCAATTAAATTCCAAGCTCATAGATCATTAGTATAGAACACAAACTCAGAACCAACATAAAACAAATTAATATAATATCAAAGGTAGTATCATTTCCATTTCTATTTTTTCAATATTTTTTCTATAAAATAACATATTAGAATAATTATAAATAAAATATGTCAATGTTGAATTTTAAGAGGTAACAGTGTAATCTTAGTTAATCTCACCCTTTCTCGTCTCTATCATTTTTTTTGTAGATAACGAGAGATAAAAACTTGCTACAATATGTCAACAATCATGAACCATATTGTTTTAGCGTTGAGGGCAGGATACAATTAAATTTAGAAAGAATTTTGTAGAACAATAGAATTTTAGAGTTTTTAGATTTTTGATGTTTTTACGACGCTGATTGAAGAATCACATAATATAGTGTTTGCAATTCAGTTTGGGCAATGACCCGATTTCTATTAATTTTCTTCTTTTAAAGTCTCGTTCATTTTTTAGAATATTAAAGAGCCGTTTGATCATAGGTTTGTCATCTAATTTCAGATATTCCTACAAAAATTAAAGTTTAATTTTAAATATCAATTTTAAACAAATAATATGATTTAAATTGTGATTTAAAAAAAAAAAACTTGATCATTTTATATTTGTAAAAGAATAATCATTATTTATAAATTTATATTCGACGTGGATAAATTACTTGTACATTATAGAATTCTATTTAAGAATATTTGATTACTATTATTGTTGATTTTTTAGACCATTAACTCCTTACAGAATTTGCATATTTGAAAATTTTGTAATAGCATATAATCATAAATATTTAATCAATAGGCAAGCCTAGCGTGATATGAACCTTAACGTTCATTTCATCTACAAATAGATGATCAAGTCGAGCACATCATTCAAATACTCGAAGACCTGCTGAGAGCATACATTGTGAATTTTAAAGGTAATTAGGATGATCATTTATTCCTGATAAAGTTTGTCTATAAAAACAGTCATCATTCCAATATTAATACAACTCCATTTAAAGTTGTTTATGAATGACGATGTAGATTGCTTATCAATTGTTTGAAGTAGTCGACACTAAGATCTTGAAACTAATCTTATCCATCCAGAGGTTGAGAAAATGAAAAAGACTACTTAAGAACAACATAATTTTACATTATGTGGCGTAGAGATTTAGTGTTTACCTTCCAAGTGATAATGTTGAACTTGTAAGAGAGGTGTTATGGATAAGAGGACTAAATTGGTCAGATGTGACAAAATAATAAACTTAAAGTAAAGACCATTAATAATTAAGAAGTTGGAATATAAAGATCAATATAAATTGGGTTGTCTTGAGCCGGATGATTTGTGTGGATAAATTGTATCTAACGTAAATTAATTGAGCAAAATCAAAATGATAGTAAGATTCTTTGATTAGAGAATGATTCTTGTGTCTCTTGTTCTACAAGGTGATGATCACATTTATATATTTATACAAGGGGTGATTTTCTTAAAGCTAACAATTGCACATTTATCCTTCAATAAAGTATGACAAAATGACTAATTAAATGATATTAATAAAGCAAGATTTACCACCTGATATTATTAATGGATCGATTTTACAACGCTTAGCGAAGATTTATTGACTCTTACTTTAAATACCTCGCTCATCTTGTGTGACTTTTTTTTATGTAACTATTACTTGATGTGTCTCTAAGTTTTGGCCACCTTAATGAGCTATCATTGAATTTGTTTCAGTTGTTCATTGAGGTGTACATATGTAACTCGTCCATGTGCTCAAAATATTTTTACCCCATACAAATAGTCTTAACATTTTTGAAACTAAATATTTTTTGTCTGAAAAATGTATTGATTACTTTTGTTTTTTTACGGGGTATTAAATTTATAATTTTAGTCTAAATTAATTTTTTTAATATAAGGAAACAAAGCGACTCTTGTATTTAATGCCTAACACCTGGTATTAATTCAAGTTTTTTCTTGGCGTCACATCCTTATATGATTGATTTTTGAAGATGGTTTAGATTTTTGAATAGTGTCGAACATCTTTCATTTTTTATTCTTTTTTGAAGTCTCGTTTTTCTTTTAAAAAAAATCACGATATTTCTTTAAATACCTTATAACATTGACTTTATTTCTCATCACACTTATCTTCAATAGTTTTTTTATTCTTATGTTCTTCAGAGAGAAGAAATTAAGGGGCTATTCTTTGATGGAACTCAAGTGTATTACTGTGTCTTACATTCTTGAGGCACAAGTAGGCTCAATTCCTTAATCTGCAACTTTTTCATGGTTGTTCGGTCTACCCCTCTTTAGGGATACGCCAATAAAGAGGTGTGCTACGCATATATTTTTCAAGATTTGTCTGAGGTTTTGCATGACATGCACGTTTTTAATATTTATGTCGTTATATTAAGTCTAACGTTTTTTGATGCAATTCGACAGCAAAGAGGACATTCCTCGTCAACTTTTTTCAGAGCAAACATGCTGAAGTAGAAAGATCCATAGATCAATGTCGTGTTTGAAAGTTGACACAAGATTCTGTGAGGCTACGTTTCATATTTCAAGAGTGTTTTTATGTGTTTCCTTTTGAAGGAGATGTAATAATTAGAGTTTGTTCTGACAATTGAGAGACATTTTTTGTTAATTAATTATACTTTTATTCTTTGTAAGGGATGTTGGTTTTACAGTTGAATTCAAATGTTGATGGATACAGTGGGGGTCTTCCCCCACCTCCACCTCTCTCTTTATCATCTCCTCCATCTTCATAATTATCTTTTTTACCTACTAAAAGAACTCTCCGTCATTTTCTCTTGAGAATAAAGCTTTAGATTGAAAAGACATCAAAATCATCGTAAATCTAATTTCAATTCCACCACCAAAGAAAAAAAAGTTTAATTGGGATTTCGCTGGTTGTTCGTCGTCAGAAGAAAAAAGAGGTGTGGTGTTTGATGGTTCACCGGCGTCTTGTTGCTTGTCAACAGTGATGAGGAAGAGAGACAACTAAAGGGGTTTTGATTCGGTGAAGTTGCTCCTCCAATGGTGTAGGTGGTCTGGTTATTTCACTGTTGTTTGTTGGTCGAAGCTCCGGCGTGAAGATTCGTTTGAAGCAGTGACAGTGACAGAAAAGGTGTCAGAGAAAGAAGAAAGACAATAAATAAAAAAATAAAAAAACAAAAAAACATATATTTATAAAAAATAATTAAAAATAAAATTTTAATAATTTATTTTTGTTGCTCACTCTCTTAAAGAGAGTGAAATACACCACTTTGCCAGATCATCAATTAGAGAGGTAATAATTTAAGTTTTAAACAGTTTAGGGGGGTGATAGGATCCCCATAAAGTTTAAGTGTGTAGTTGAGAATCCGATATAATAGGTTGAGGGGCTATTTGACCATTTTCTCTTTTTAAATTAAAAAAACTATTTATCTATCTGGAGTTTGGCTAGGCTTAGCACGAGTCTGATGAAACTAATCATATATATAATGGGAGAATATTAACTAATTTTTTTCAGTGAAAATTGAATTCTAGTATAACAAATAAAATAGGAAAATTATCGAACACAACATTTTTACTTCATTGCTCTTTATTAGGGGTGGGCGTTTGGTTCTTCGGTTCGGTTTAATCAGATTTCGGTTTGATTCTTCGGTATTCGGTTTTAGAAAAGTGTGCATCATATTTCATACCAAACTAGATCGGATTGGTTCGGTGTTTTTAAATCGGTTTTTCGGTGTGAATAAAAATAAAGAGGGAATATGATAAAGTGTTAAGAGTTTCATGTGTTTAATTTATAATTAAGAAGACGTAGCATAGATAATTCTATAACTAGAAGAATTCAAATTTTGTTTCTATTTCTAGACTTTCGTGGGGGTTGAAAATGTAATATCTCTGTCAAAGCATCTGATATGTTATTTATTTATATAAAAAAGTATGGACATAGTATGTATGCGTAAAACGAAGCATACACGGAATTTGGTCCACCTCTCGTGCACAATGAAGAAGAGCCAGAGAAACCTTGTATTTTTAGAAGCGACTGGAAGGGAAAAAGGCAAAGATGCCAAAGGATTCGTTAATTAGTTGAATTGAATTGAGTTTTGTTTAGTTTAGACTTTAGATTTTTAGGGTTTACATTTTACTGTTTTGTCATTTAGATTTTTGCTATTTAAGTTTAGGCTCTAAAATTTAAAAATTGAAATGGGTCAGATAAATATTTTGAGTCAAAATATATAAGTATTATTAAGTAAATATAATTTAAATATTTTAAAATTTATTTAATAAAACTTCGGTTCTTCGGTGCACCGTAGTTTCGGGACCCTTACACCGAACTCCGAACCAAAGAATCGAAGTTCCGAAAATAAAAAACCGACACCGAATCGAAACACTGAAGAACCGACATCGAAGAATCGAAATAGTTCGGTTCGGTTTTTTGATTTTCCGATATTTATGCCCACCCCTACTCTTTATAGTGGTACTTTTTCAATAACTACAAAATATAGTGAAATTGTGCAATTTTATAGCATAAATATATTTGGAGTTCGTCGTCATTTCAGGTCACTGAAAAATTGACATTATTTCGCTGGAGATTAATACTGTTGAAGGATTTCATAAAAATCTTTCTCAAAATTCACAACGACTTAAGAAGATATCAATGTGTCAATTGTTCACAAAGTCATGATTTTCTTTATTTGTCGATTTTCTGCTGGAGTTCTTCATTTACTGCTCTCTATGTACAACCATGTCATATATATGAATATTGTATGTTATATGTGTATGACTGTATATATATAAGAACAAATAATTGACACGTATGTCATATATATAACTGTTACAACATACACTACTTCATATACTCTTTACAAAGAATTGATCTTCCATATATTTGATTAATATTGTGTGCATATAGTCTAAAAACACAAATATTGAATTCAGTTTGGCACACATACAATTGAATTGATGTCTTCAGATACATACACATCTCCAACTTCTACTTTGGAAACACATACATACACATATAATTGACCATGTATACATCTAGTTTCCTCTTTTAAAACATATGAATCAGATAATTTATTCAAACGATTAAGTTAGAATTAGATTTTATATGCACACAAATACAATATATATTTTATTACTTTTAAAGGGACCATACTGTTATATTTTGAATTTTTAAAAACAAATCTCAATATATTTTATAAAAATAAGCACTAATAGTGTTATTTTAAGAAGATATCCCAATAAAAAAAAATACACTATAACACAAAACATTGAGTTTGCGAGCCAGCGACATATAGTCTATTTAGTTTAGACCATTGTTTTCACCATAAATTATTTGATACACAGAATGAAATAAGTAGCGATATTTCATGAAATTATTTTATCTCATTTATCAAACAAGATACTCCCTTCGTTTCATATTAGATGAACACTTTCTATTTTATATGGTTAATAAAAAAACATTTATAAATTGACCAACTTTACTATTTTGCCCTTTGTTTATATTAATTAGCCTCTTGAAAAAATAAATTTTAGATCTTCAACATTTATTGAAACTTCCAAAGTCATATTAATTGTAGAGGTAAATTGAGAAAAAATTAATTAATTATATCCTAGTTTAGTAAATCATAAATTAATATGAGCCAAATACTTTTAGTAAGATGCCATTTAATATGAGACGGAGATAGTAATAATTTTATCATTTTAGTACAAATACCAGAATAAAATAATCACAGATTTTTCTATTTACATCACATATTTTTAAATTTTATCACAAAATTATTATACCAAATTGGGTGTCAAACAAAGTTTAGTGATATTTTTGCTCATAAAAAATAGGGATAAGGGTCTGAAAAATATCCAATTTTGGTCGAATTTGTTGTTGCGATACTAAACTTTCATGAGGACCTATTACCTCCCTAGACTATTTAATACCGTATTTTAAACATATATATTTGCCCACGTGATTATACCAAATTGGGTGTCAAACAAAGTTTAGTGATATTTTTGCTCATAAAAAATAGGGATAAGGGTCTGAAAAATATCCAATTTTGGTCGAATTTGTTGTTGCGATACTAAACTTTCATGAGGACCTATTACCTCCCTAGACTATGGAGGTTTAGTATCGCAACAGCAAATTCGACCAAAGTTGAGATATTTTTCAGACACTTATTCCTAAAAAATAGTAATAAAAGGATATATTTTACATTTTTTTATTTACACTATAAGTGGGAAAAAGGGAAACTGAAGCAGCCGCTGTGGGCGTTACTTTTCTGAGTTCTTGAAATTGTCGCCTATCATAGCAATGAATATACACTCATCTTCACTTGTACACAAATTCAAACATGGGTTTAATTCCCATTGGGTTGCTGCTCATGGGGTTCAAGTTTCAGTTGCTGCTACTTTATTAAGTATTGCTGGTGGTTTGATATTTGCTATAAAAGATGGTGGAAAAATCAGAGACATCATGGTATCAGAAAAAAGTAGTTCAAAAAAATATTATTTGACAGTACCTGGATTGCAAAATCTTGGTAACAATTGCTTTTTGAATGTTGTTTTACAGGTAAAGATTTCATCTTTTCTTGAATTTTGTTGATGAAAGTTCGGTTTTTTTTTAATCAGATGGTAGAGGTTTAGCAAATTTGGTGTGGGGTTTGTTTGATTTAGCATTTCTTGATTTCTGTAAATTGATTGGTTTTTGATGATTTTTGTTTATATATATATGTTGATGATTTTGGATTAGGCTTTAGCTAGCTGTAAGAGCTTTGGCAAATTTCTTGAGCAAGTTGTGGAGGAATGTGAGGGTTCATCAATGGAAGGAAGTAGAGACTTGCCGGTTATTGCTTCTTTGGCTTCGCTTGTTGAAGGTGAGTTTGAAATCCGATATAGTAGAATTTGGTCCATTGAGGGAACTTGTAGGAATGAATATTGGCAGGTATACGCAAGCTGGTTTGGACACCATCGTTTTGAGAAAAGAATGAATAAATACCTATTTAAGTTCTAGTCGAATGCAAATGTGGATACTATGAAGAGCTTGTGTTGGTAGAACTGATAGCTAGGTAGAGTTTATGGAATAGAGCATGAGCTTTAAGATAATTTAATTGCAACAACAACAACAACATAACCATTGTAATCCCAATTGTGGGGTCTAGGTAGGGTGGTGTGTACGTAGTCTTATCCCTACTAGAAAATTGTTTTTGATAGACCATCGGCTAAAAAAGAAGCATTTTAAAAAATAAGTATGTGAAGCAAATACAACAATGACAAAGCCATGTTGAAAACAATAAAGAAGAGAATAGACGCGACGACAAAATAATAAGATAACTGAAACAAAGGAAACAACATGCTTTAATTGAAGATTAAGATAGTAGGGAGTAATCATAACAATACTGAAAAGGAAACTAGACAATGCTCGACCTACTAACTTTTTACCCTAATCCTCGACCTACATATCTTCCTATCTAGGGTCTTGTCCTCAATAAGCTGCAGCTGAGTCATGTCCTGTCTAATCACCTCTCCCTAAGATTTCTTCGACCTACCTTTACCTTTCCTTATACCCTCAATTGCCAACCTTTCATACCTCCTCAATAGGGCATGTGTGCATTTTCTCTTTACATGCCCTAACCATCTCAGTTCATCTCCCTCATCTTGTCCACTAAATAGGTCACTCCCATCTTGTCTCGCATAACTTCGTTCCTAATCTCTCTTAGTATGACCACACAATCATCTCAACATCCTTATTTCCGCTACTCTAATCTTCTAGACTTGCGAGTTCTTAACCAACCAACACTCTGCCTCATACAACATAGCAAGTCTGACCTTTTATAAAACTTACCTTTAACTTGGTGACACATTCTTTTGTATCGGATATGAGCTTTCATTTCATCCACCTCGCTCCAGTTCAATGTGTAACATCTTCATCAATCTTCTCATTTTCTTAGATTATTGACACAAATACATGAAACTTTCTTACTGGGGAGTGATTTGTGTTTCAATCCTTACTTCCACATCTGTCACGTGAGCTACGTCACTGAACTTGCACTCTAATAGGTATTCTGTATTAAACCTGCTCAACCTAAACCCTTTAGACTCCAAGGCTTGTCTCTAAACCTCCAACCTATCATTAACTCCGCCGCATGTCTCGTCAATCAAAACTATGTCATTTGCAAATAACATATACCATGACATCTCTCCTTGGATATGTCGTGTCAGTTCATCCATCTCCAAGACATATAGGAATGGGCTAAGAGCCGCTCCATTTTAGTGAATTATGGATTGATGAAGCACAACTGAATATTCACATAGTGGTTATACGTTGAAGGTGCGGCAAACTTTACAAAGACGAGAATGAATGCTTGTGGTTATATGAAGACCAAAAAGCTGCAAATTGGAACATGTAAGGTGTACTGTTTATCTCATTCTAGCATTTTATGTTTGATTTTGATCAGGAAAACAAGAGTTTATGTCATTGAATTTGGTGTTAACTCGACAGATAATCTTCTTATTCTGAAATAGTTATTATGATGAAGAGTGTTGTTGTCCTTGAGGGAATGTAGGTGGTACCTATAGATAACTAGATGTGGACACATGCATTGTTAGAGTTTCTAGAGAAGGATCGAGTCACAAGACGATGGACAGAAAAATCTAAATCAATTGTCTTTGACTTTTCCTTGCCTTTGTTTGAATTCCTAGATTGACCTATTTTGTATACAACTTCAGCTCATTAAAGGGAAGCTGAAACCTTAGAGTTCAATGGAAGAGAGAACTCCGATGTCTTGTTTTGGTTAAATACGACTTGCTGGTTTTATTCCTCAAATCCCCTTTTAAATAGGGAGTCTAATTCTTGTGAAACTAGAAACATAAATCCTATTCTAGAATAATAAAGATAGAGAAACCTAATCCATATGAAGATAGGAAACATAAATCCTATTCTATAGTAGTAAAGAAAGCTACAAAAAATATAATTAAATACTTAATTTAATTGGCTTTCCTTCAGACGTACGTCTTGCCTGCAAACGCATCCACAACATGCATACTTAATGTGTGGCAAAAATCACATTTTTACTTAACTGTATGCATATTCTAAAGTATTTGAGTTTAAACCCAAATTTATAGCGTACAGAAAAGAACAAACAATGCCATTTATGGCTGTAAATATTTATATGTTAAATCATATATGTTGTCTTTTCATTTAAAAAATTATAATCATAATACACTATAAAGAAAGAATTAATTAGTGGCAATTTTAAAAATCAGTCTTTCAAAGAAACCAACCCCCCTCCCTTCCATAGCTCACGAATCTTTGCTAGCTCCACAGATGGAGATGGTGGCCTTCATTATTCGTAAAGTTTGAAGGTGATGGGAGTTGAATCTAGCGATTATTCTGATTCCAACATCCATTAACTCTGCATATTTCTCCATCTTTAGTTTCATTTAGTTTATGCAAACTTTTCTTTTAGGGAAAAATAAAAAAGTAAAAAATAGAAAAAAAGAAGAAAGATTTAAAAGAACATGCTAAGCCTAAAAGCATCCTTGAGGAAAATGGAAACCATTTCTTGCCTTTATTTAGTTGTTTCTTGATCAATGTTCTTCAGATTTCCCTTTTCACATATTTATTAATTGGATTAGCCTATATTTACTTAGTTAATGGGTCTTCAAATTTTACCGTTTCTTACTCTTGATAAATAATATAATTGCCTTAATTATGTTGTTAAATCTTTCTATCGTATTCTTAACTTCAACAACTAATTAAGACTTTCTATACGCATTCTTAACTTCAACAACTTATTAAGACTTTCTGCACGTATTCTTAACTTCAACAACTAATTATTGTTATGTATAGTAAGAAAGTAATAACACTCTTGATAAATCATAATTGCCTTAATTATCTTGTTAAGCCTCTTTCCCTACAAATTTTAACTTCAATAACTAATTAATGCATTAGAAACTGATGGTACTTTTTGCATTCCTAATTATCTTCGAAAGTATAGCTGAAAATATTTATTTAATAGAAGGCTTTTTTAGGTGAAGGATGAAATTGTCACTCAACTTTTACTGGGTAAGTTGGTAATTCAACTTCAACATTAGGATCTTCCCATTTTAAAAATAGAATAGAAGATAATAGATGATATATATAACCAATATTAAGTTATTATTGTAGTTTTTATTTGCTAATAATAATCTTGAATCAATATTTGTATTTAGCCAGACTGTCGTGATAAACATACCTTGAATGATTTTAGCACTACTAATGTCAGACTACTATTTAATTGTGATAAGTTTTCACCTTCTCCACTCTTCAGATATGTAAGTTTTGTTTCTGCAATTCCCAAATCTGGTCATTGATCTTTTGGAAAGATAAATGCACAAAAAATGAAGTTGGCTATTAATTTGGAATCCTATTAAATCTAAATAATGGCTACAATGCCAGTTACTTTAACAAAATACAATGTAAATGAAACTGATTCCTAAACGATGCACAGTTGCACTTATCCAAAAGTCTTTTTATTGGAAGTGAATTTGCCATTGATTCCCTATTAAAGATACTTTAACTTTAATTTTACCTAATTTTATTTATTTCTAAATAATTTTATGTGATTAAACAGTAATGCCAAGGGAATAATGCATGCTGAATGGGTAAAATAGTCTAACATTTTAAGGGTATTAATGTCCATCAACAATTTAAGGTTATTTTGTTGCATCCCACTGTTAGTATAATATGATGATGAAATGATTTATCTCAATTTGTTAGTTCTCTGAGATTCAAGAGAGGAAGTTGAAAGCTTTTATCTTTTGGTTGTAATACTTCATCTGCATCTGTTTTGCTATAATAAGTTGGCACCAGTGTTGTCAAAGGTGTGCAAAAGCCCCGAAGCGAGGCTCAAAACATGTTGAGCGCTTCACCTCGCATAATGTGCGCTTCAATGCCGTGATCAAGGCTTTAATACAAACATTTCCTTGGGAATGAGCGGTTTTTGAAGAGGCGACACTAAACAATTGCTATTTCACATTATCGTAATTTTTCTTTTCAATTTCTTTGTCCATATATTTGTTATTCATGCTTATAGTTATTAGTCTCGGACCAAACATGTATGTTTGTCTTTTTCTCCATTTGTGTCTTTTCTCATTAAAGTCTACGCTTTATTTGCGCTTGAAGCCTTAACGGACCTTAGAACTTTTTGCGCTTTTCGCTTTTGATAACACTGGTTGGAACCAATGGTTCTCAAGTGTAAGTCAATTTTTAGCAAAGCTGCTTTGAGGTTTTGGGTGAGGGAGTTTGGCATAGACCCCTACATGGTATTTTGATTTAAAAAGTATTAGAGGTACATGCTCACTCTTACCTATACAAGAGTGAACTTGTCCACTCTTTTACATTTGTTAGTCCTAATCAAAGAACTATGTTTTTCTTCAAGAAATCAACATAAAGTGGAGAACTCCTCCTTATTACAAGTAATGTCTAAATACCCAACGAGAAGATTGGTGTGATATTCTGCAGAATTATGTACTGCGCGACATGGAAGAACTGTTCTAAGTCCAAGGAGATTGATGCATGCCATGACTAGTCACATTCCTGATTTCAATCTAACTAGCCAGCAGGTATTCTTCTCTTCACAGTATGCGGACAATTATCACTAGTACTAGTGTTTTAACTTACATATTTCCCAAATGTAGGATGCAGAGGAAGCACTCTCCCATCTTTTATCTTCTTTAAGAGCCGAACTGTCAGAATCTTATGTTCATGATCACAGCTCTTTGGCGGACGTAATTACACTTCCTAATTGTAGGATTGTTACACAAAGGATGAAAGGAGAAAGTGAACAGGAGAGATGGAGGCAGAGTTTTCTTGGGCCTTTTGATGGGATTCTTGGTAGTTTTTTAAACTGCCAAACTTGTTCGTTTCAGGTTGAATGGTACTTGAAAGAACATTTACAATCATACAATTTAATTATTGACTGCTGTATCTTTTTGCACATTATAGAACTTGTTTGCTAAATTTACAAAGAATATTCTAAAGTTGCTTTGCTATGCTAGCCTAGGTGCGCATGCAATCTGTGATATTGATTTCAAGTTGCTGTAAAAGGGAATAAACTATTACCTAATAGATAATTTTTTGTAAAAAAAAACAATTAACTAACTGGTGTCTATTGTACATTGAAAGTGAGAAAAAGTCAAAACTTAATTTAAAAGTCCTAACTTACTCTCTCCGTTCCAATTTGTTTGTTTGTCTTACTTTCCTTTTTAGTTTGTTAAAGGACATTTTGGTACATTTCAACATATCTTTAGTTTAAGATCAAAAGATTCAAAAGTCTTCTTTACTTTCTTAAACTCTGTGCCAAGTCAAAACCATACAAACAAATTGAAACAAAGGGGGTACATTTTATGCCATCTTATTAAGTTTTTTCCATGATTTTATCTCTAGTTTTGCTGGCTTTGATCTTTAGCTATCTTGGAGGACATGATCATACAAGTTCTCTTATATTCTTATCAACATGCCTCTTCACTAGTTTTTAGTCCTCCTTCCATGCATAATATTTGGCAAATCTCTATCATTTAGGTCATTATTTTGTTTGTGGGGCTGTATGAGGTCAAGTTTTGACCTTTTACTTTGTAAAGTAAGCTGTAAATAAGTGATAGCTTGTATTCATGTAAATGCTCTCTTCAGTTTTGGGTTCGCGCCCTATATTCTGGATCTTCATTCATATTTTACTTATTCATATTGTGTTTTTTCTTCAGATCTCTCTGGATTTTCAGTTGTTTCATAGCTTGCATCTTGTGCCAGTGTCAAGCAGCGCTGGGGCTATTGTACGTTTAAAACTCAATTATCATATGTTTATTTCCTTAATTTGATTCCATATTCATGATGATGTATTTTTCAAACATAATGTCAGATGCCTGGGTGTTCCGTGGAGCATTGCCTGAAGCAGTTCTTTGTTGCGGAACAACTTGAAAACTATAAGTGCAGCCACTGTTGGCATACTGCTGCCGTAAAGTATGTCTCTGCCATGGATGAAAATGAGGTGATCTTGGTTTACAGATCGTAGTTTAGCATACTACCTTAACCTTGAAGCTTGTGGCTGCAGTCTATAGGTTCAAAAGAGCTTATATGGCCTAGGCAAAATTTATATGTCAATGTCATCATACAAACTATTCCTCGATTTGACAGGAATTTGGTTAATGGTTCCCCTCCGTGTTTCTGTTTTTAACATATTTATGGCAGTCCTAGAATTTGTTTAATTAGATGCAATTTGTTATCAGGCTATTGTTGAAAAACTTAAGCTGTGCAACGAGGAAGATTCATGTGATTGCAAACAGCTAGCGTGCCTTGCTAGATTTCCATGGTCAAATAGCTTCTCACGCACTTTCAAGCAACTCAGTATTGGCCGGAGTCCTAAGGTATGATTGTTAGTGTCATTTTCTTCTAGTAAGAATTAAAGGTGCTAGAATCATGTTCTTCTTAATTAAAAGGATTGACCATATAGCTGCCAACAAAATTAAAAAACCATGAAAATAAGGGATCGGCAAGGAGTAACATTTTTACCTGTCACTTGGTGCAAATAGGATTTAATTTTAATACTTGGTGCTTCAGCGCTCTGTGATTTAATGGTTTTGTCATGTGTTTTATTTGTTGACTCTTTTGCATGTGCTTACTGTTGTGCCACCTTGCAGGTTCTATGTCTTCATTTACAACGCGCTTCTATAAATGTATTTGGAGAACAGAACAAACTTCAGGTACTGATATTCTTGCAAGCGGGTTGTGTTCTTCAGATAAGTAAGTAGATTATATTAGATAAGAACACAGCTTAGGTGAAGTAAATTTTACCTCTAATTTTTTTAAAAAGAAATACCCCAGAGAGGAGGTTCTGATGGACACTAGAAAACATAATGCACTTGACAATAGAAGCAATAGTAAGCCTATATTCGCTGTATGATTTCATTCACTGTTTTTTATTTTCCATTCACCTATTTCCCATCATTGCTGATTTTCCACTTCAACCTTTTTAATTCCTGCTCCTGTTAATTACTTCTCCTCCTCTTTTTGGTTCAATTGTTTGGCCATCTATTTTTAGTTGCGTCACTGATTCCTCTGCCCTTCCTTATCAGATCCCCACGAGATGCCTATGAAATTTCCAAGTCCTTAAATTTCTAACTTGCATATCTGAGCTAGCTGCTTCTGTGTTTCCAGTGTGTAATTGGAATCATCAGAATCCTCATCTGTGGAGTAGTCTCCATATTTCCTAGAACATCTCTCTCCAAAATCAATTTGTATTCTGTCTTGGTTGATGCATCACTTGTCTCCATAATTATCCATCTCCGTTGTTCTATTTTGTGAATTTCATTCCTTCTTTTCCCATTATAGCTAATGTCTTTAGCAAGAAGGCAAGAATTTATTGTGGTCGACTCCGTTCTACCCAAGACTAGAAGAGCAAGCTTATCCGATTTTAGCATATGGCATATACTTGGATTGATTTGCAGCTTGCTTGCATCATGTACTTTGCCTTTTATTTCAATCATTTCTTAGTCCTGATTCATCTCTGCCACTTTTAGTGCCGTCTGTAATTGATCTTTTTGCTTTTTGTTCTCACCAATTACTGTTTCCTGATTCTTGCCCCAGAAAATGCCTCAGTTTCTCTCTTTTTATACTGATTTGAACCTTTAGTTGGAAGACTCTGATCGTTTTGATTTCTTCCATGTCAACTTATAGCTTGTTTGGCCTAGCTTTCAAAATCTGGTTATTTTGAAAAATGTCTTTTCTTGGGAAGTGCTTTTCAAAGAAGTACCTAGTTTGGAGAGTAGCATTTTGTGTTTGCAAAATCAATCTTAAAAGTATTTTGCAGTAATTTTTTCTTGGCTAAGGTTCCAAAGTGCTACGAGGAAAAGCAACTTTTTTAGCTTATGAAATACAACTTCTAGTACTACTCAAAACCACTTATTTTCCCCTTAAAAGCTTGGCCAAGCACCTCAGTTTTCTTAAATAAGCAACAACAATATCAATTGCCCAGTGTGACCCCATAAATGGGGTCTGGGGAGGGTTTGGTGTACGCAGACCGTACCCCTACCTTGGGTAAAAGGTAGAGAGGCTGTTTCGGATAAGACTAGTTTGCTAAAATAAGCACTTTATGAAAGAAAAAATAGATAAGCACTTTTGGCTACTGAGAAGCTTGCCCAAACAGACTATTATCTCATGACCAAACTTGTTTTATCTTGGTCATCAGCTTGTAAAAATCTCAGACTTACTGATAGTTGGTTCAGTAATGGACCTTGAGAATGGTGGGCATGTCCTGTAATGTCATAAATCCATTTTGGTTGAGGTGGATATGTTTATTATGAAAATCTGTTCACCAGGTGCTCCCTGTTATTAAAATCATCCACCTGCCTTCCCCACACAATCATTAGTCTGTATTAGCTGCTTGAATCACCAAAGAGGTGTGCACTAGCACCCAATGTTCCTCAAGCAGTCAGAAACCTTTCCTATTTCTTTGCAATATGCCTCTCACAAAGGACTATCTTCTTTTAGGCACATAGAACTGCTGCCCTCTTTGAAAACAGGCCACCATAAGCTAACAGGTCTCACTGTCTCTCTGATCAAGAATCTATGAATTACCATTTTCCTGGCTGGCCATATTCGCCTGTCTATTGCGTTCACTATGTCATGTTATCTACTCTTTTTCTGTTTCTTGCGTTTCAAGTTAAGCTCATTGCTCACCAAAAAAGGGTTGAGCTCACCCCTGCATACATTAACATTAACACTAACCTTAGCTAGGTTTTTCAGATTTGCAATTTATCTAAGAGCATGATTCTGTATGCATTTTCTAAAGAATTTTCTTGGGCAAGAGATGTTTCTAATGAGAAACTCATGTAGTTGTCACTTGTCTATCAAAAAGAAATGTATGTTATAGAAGATGTTCTTTTTATAAGTGAGAAATCACTAAGGGTCAATGGCACATGGTTCGAATTTGGTAGATAATTGGTCTGCCCCTAACCCTTCTCCACTTAAATACTAAACTTCGGCAGGATTTGAACCCTGACGCACGCCTAATCCACACATCACACATTGCACTCTTACCACTAGACCAAAGTCCTGGGGGCATATTTTCTATATCCTATTTCACAATTTATTTAAAATTGAATAGTCCACTAGATTGAGAGGACACCCTTCTACTTTTGGCAAATAAAGAGTCTTATTCTCCCTTTCAGTCAGCCGGAAGTAAGAAGATTGCTGCTCTAGCCCTAGCTGCTCTACGCGGATACGATCTTTCCTTACTGAACAGCTGACCCAAATTATGTGATTCTTTTCTTTTCTTTTGAATGCAAAATCAACTTATTAATTGCATAAACTTCTGAGAATCAGAACTGCAACTTTTGGTTGATACATTTTGACTGTAGTGTTGGACCTACATGACCTCAATTACTACGTAATTTTTTTGTGTGAGCCTAATGGACAACCTAATATGGAGTTGTTGTTTGATATTCAAATCTTATACTATACTTTGGCTGCTTCGCTGTAACCCCTCAATGTTTGAATTTTGTGTTCAGGGCCATATTTCATTTCCATTGATTTTGGACTTGACTCCTTTCGTGAAAAATGGAGTGGGAACAAAGAGTTGGGAAGAGAATCTGCAAATTGGGCAAAAAACGCATCAACAGCAGCCTTTCCCTTTGTTCAATAACTTAAATCTGCAAGATAATAAGGAGATGTTGACTTGCATCACCCGAAGTGAAAGAAAATTTTCTACAGAAGTAGAAGATACGGTCGGTTTGCGTGTCTCAGATAATTTTAGTGTTAAAGCACCAAAGTCAAAATCAAGTTCACTCGAGGCTGGAGGCTACAAGGAGATCAGCTTAAATCAGCTGCCTCCACATTCTGGAAATCAGGTTGGTTGCTCTAGGTAGATAATGCTATTTACTCGTATTTGAACTTTCTCGCATAACATTCATATGTATAATGATTTTATCCATTCCATGACTGGAGATTTTCACCTACTCTTGAAGTGAACGTAAGTTGTGTAGCTTTACGTTTGTAGCAGGATTCTACTGCTGAAGGAAAACTTGCACCTAGTACTATTCCTGAGTAAAGTACTCGTATATCTCTTGCTAGCCATCCAGAAAAAACCAGATCCGGCTCTGAGGCGTCTCTTACTTGCATGCTGGTTGCTTATTATTTTTCTTAATAAATCACCCGGTTTATACTCCAAAATCCAATCTTGTAATAATCTGAGGAATATAACAACAACAATAACAACGATGCCTCAATCTGAGCAAGTTGGGATCCACTATTTTGAATCCTAACCATCCATGTCCGCTTCATTTAAGCCTTGTGTAGTTTGAGGAATGAATATAGAATCTACGAAGGGAGGGAGGGATATGAAAAGCAGTTCAAGGGTACGAGGTCCTTCTTGTTATGGTATTTTTGGTAACTTCAGGTTTGAAGCCATAAGTTCTCTTGGAAATATTAAGCAATGCTGTGAGACTGGCCAAATTTATCTTATATCTGTCTTCAAACTGCAAGGCCAGACCTTTCAATGTGCTGTTGTTGAATGATACTAGTTAGTGTTCGTTGGACTGCGTTGTTACTCTTTAAATGTCTTTTCATTTGTGGCGTATGTGCATTCATGATATGCACGCCAAAGCGACTAAATCATGCATGCATTTGCATATAATATATTGCAGTAGTTTCCATGTTCGTTAAAATGGCAGATGCATGCGTATCAAGTTTAAGGTACAGTTAGATCCGAGATCTATAGGTCTTTAGACTGGCAGCTGATTCTGCTTTAGCTACTCTTAGATGATAGAAATTCTTTATATTATTCATCTAGAAAAGTTGGGGCACACAAAAGAAAACTTTAATGTTGGTGTATTTACTGCAAGAGAAAAAAGGGATTTTAGTTAGGCATCAGCGTTTCTACTTTGTAGCCAACTAAATAATTCTCTTTCACTGAACCAAACAGGTTCAATATCTCCCTAATAATTACTGTGTGATCAAATGTGCTTGTTGGAACCCCTGAACTTTTACTTTCCATCATTGTGACTTCTTTTTGCAATCAAAGTTCAATCAATTTTTGATAGCAGGCGGTTTATTCAAGTCTGTGTTTCGTTAAATTTAACCATTGGACAAAATCATTAAGGTGAAGTTTGTGAAAATGGAAACAATAAGTTGTAACGGACATGTGCTACATGTCTTGGACTAGTGTGCTTCTGCAATGATTGTACAGATGTTGGAAGTTAGAGTAGAGTGCATCCTTGCCATACAACAAAAAGGTCGTGAATCTTGCTTCACAATTAGGCATATAAAGCTTTTGCCAAGGAAACCAGTAGAAGATAATTGATCAATTATTACAGTGTTAACTTCTTAGGGACAGATGGATACTAATATAGAAGCAGGGAAGATTTCCATGATATGCCTTACTGTGTTCCGTCTTCTTTTTGTTTTCATCCATTTGGCGGTTCTTTTCCTTCATTGAACCAACATAGTCACATTCTAAGGATCAAACAGAATACTGTGATGTTTGCTTATAGTACAAACCTCGTGGGAACAGATGGAAACTAATATTGGAGCAGGGAGGACAATGTCGCCCATCTTCTGCTGTATTTTTTAAGTTGATTCTAGTATTGTGTACTTCACCTACACTATCTCTTTTTGCTACTCTATGCTTTCATATGTCATGTAGTGTTAGTTTATTCGCGTAATTTGAAGCTCACGTGATGTTGTTCCTCTATCCTTTTTTATGTTGCAGGGTGAAACTTCCCGAATAACACATTCCAAAAGTCACAAGTACCGACTAGCCTCTGTGGTGCAGCACTTTGGAATAGTTGGTAGTGGGCATTACACCGTTTTCAGACGAGTGACAGCCAAAATTGGTGAAGACAATCATGCTGGACTACTGGGATCTGCTGTTGATAAGTGGTTTTGCATCTCAGACACCGACATGTATAGGGTCTCCGAGAGAGATGTTCTTGATGCTGAAGCAACCTTACTTTTCTATGAAAAAGTTTCTGATTGCTAAATTTTTGTTGTGTTATAGCTGTTTGTAGACTGTAGTATAGCTTGAATTGAATAATTTGTTGTAGGCTGGTAGCAACTCACAAACTGTGAGTCTTTTGTTATGGGCATTTTGTGTTTTGCCTGGAGAACTGGCTCTGGCAGACCAATTGAATTTAATCAAACTTGTTTTCCTTACGGTGTTCGATATCTGCATTGGAGGCCGAATGTAGGGCCTCATTGGGTGGGGGTGGGGGGGGGGGGGGGGGCGC
>NW_006239168.1:880646-882863 GCF_000226075.1 Solanum tuberosum
ACGCTTCCTACCAAGAATTTGAATCCAGATAACTGTTTAGCTTGGGATTTTGGAGCAAGTTTAAGATGATAATTAACAGCTTCATATAACAAATCTTGAAATTATTATAGCTTACTTGCATTAGCTTTGTATACTTTGTTTGATACACTTTTCTAATCTATTTGATATCATGTTATATGTATAAACTAATATATGAAAAATTATGGTATTTGCAACGTAAGAGGTTTTAATGCATGCATTAGCCTGGTTAAAAATATAATTGTGTCTCAAAAAAAATTCTACATTCTTTCCATTATATTTATGGAAGATATTTTTGTAAACAAATAATTTATTTTGATAATTATGCAATGTATGTTATTTTTAATATAACCAACCAAACACAATATGAGAAATAATCTCAATATAACTAATTTTGTCATTATTGATCAATTAACAAATATTGATGGAACAATATGAATTGTGGTGCAGTGTTGGGACTCGAGGTCTCAAATTCAAACTTTCCATATGGAGAAAATTCTATTGGAAGCGTTCCTCCCGAATGAATCCTACAGTGTCAAGTGTCAAATCAGTAAAGACCACCAAGTATTTATACGTGTCGAAGACCTCTAAAAAAGATGTACAACTCTACCCAATAATTTAACATCTCTATTTTTACTTTTAGCAAAAATATTGTATTTTACTGTGTAGATTTACTTTGTAAATATAAGAAGAAAAAAAAGATAGTAAAGGTTGGAGAGGCTCCATATCAACTCAATCCTTAATTAGAGGTTTCGAGCTCGATTTTTTTTGGGTATGGAGTTGTCTTTATTAGATAGTACTTTACCCAAATTATAGAAAAGAAGATGTAAATCAGTCTGAGAGCGGTGATTAAAAAGTTTCTCAGTATTTCAATGAGATTCTGTTTCTCATCATGTATTTTTTCAAATGAATTGATTAAGTGGAAAATGAATTTTTAAAATAATCATATTTTATATCATAAATTTCTTATTGATTCATAGTGTAAAAAAACTTTATTTCTAATAATGAGAATAAACCAAATGAATTTAATTACAAAAAATGACAAAAAAAAGGATTGAAGAATAAAAAGTACTCCTATTTTTATATAAGAGCACCTTTTATTTTTATTTTACTGCATACATTACCTACAAAAAGAATATTAAGGGAAAAAACAAGAATAGAAAATAAAAGGGACGAAATAAGAAATAAATCTAAAAATACTCAAATAAAATACAGCCATTGCCCAAAATATAGATCACCATTTTCAATTTATTTATTTTACTTTTTTGTAAAATTCATTTTAAAAGTATCTTTTTCTTAACCATTTCTTAATTCTAACTTTTAGTGTATATATATATACTAGAAAGATTCTCTTTTTCTTTTTCTAATTATTATTGCTATACAATCATTTTCCTCTTTTCCTTTTTTCTTTTCTTTTGTGAGCTGCCATAAATACAGGAACCTCTACTTTACAATAAAGTAATACTCCCTTTGTTCTTAATTGGTTGTCCACTTTTAAATTGACACATATATTAAGAAAATAATTAATGACATAGTGAGTTTATCATTTTACCCCTATTAATTATGAAGTGGATGAAAAGTTCTACATTTTTAAAAGTAATTAGTCATTTAATTGAGGATATAATAGGTAAAAAAAATTGTCCTTTCTTGATTTGTCAAAATGAATAAATAATTAGGGACAACTATAAAAGGAAAAGTGGACAAGCAATTAGGGACAGAGGGAGCACAAATATTTAATAATAGTATAAACTAAAGTGGAATATTTTATATTATTTAGAGACCAAAACAGAAAGTGACTGAACTAGATATAAGCTAAGTCCAAATATACTTTTATATATATATATACTAGACATCGGAGCCCGTGCTAGCACGGGCCCAATATGTATCATTTTTTGTTTCAATTTATGTGATAAAGATAAAATTAAAGAGTTAATCAAAACTTTAATATTAATTTAAAATAGTTTAAATTTTTAATTATGTTAACTATGGTAAAAATTTCTTATGTCTTTTAGCATTCTAAATTGCTAATTATTGTTGTATGATTTGTAATATCTTTTACGCAATTTTGAAATATAAAGGTTATTTCTTCTTTTTCAATTTATGTGGTACTAATAAAATTTTGAGATTCAATCAATTTTTTTTGTCTTTAAAATATTGTACCTTGTAAGTAATTTTTAAATAATATATATTATTTCATTT
>NW_006239168.1:883589-884201 GCF_000226075.1 Solanum tuberosum
AAAATCTAATTTACTTTTGTAAACTATGTGTCAGATCAAAATCAGAGTAACAAATTCAAAAGGAATGAGTAATAAATAGCTCATACAATGACATATTTATTATTTAACTAAATAATAAATATGTAACTAAAAATCTTGTTAGCTTTTGATTGAAAGCTAACAAGATAGTTACAATGATAGTTGCATTGTGGCTTATTATATATATATATATCTACATCTTTAATTAGTTTAAAACCACAATATTCATTTTTTTTTAACTTTCTTAAACTTCGTATCAAAACAAAACCAGACAAATAAATTAAAACGAATGGAGTATCCAATTACAAGTTAACATCTCTCAAAATTATCATTTGAAACTTTGAATATCTCCATAAATGTGTTATTTAATTAAAAAAAATCTCCATAAATGTGTATAATATATGTATACAAAATCTCAACATTAATTCAATATATATATTCATCTTCTTAATTCCCAAAGAAAATTTCCCAAAAACTTTCTCCACATAATAAATGATATATATCTCCTTAATTATGTATACCCTCTATGATTATATATAACTAGTGAATTGAGCCGCGCTTCGCGCGGTAATAAGTTTTTTAAACAATTTATTC
>NW_006239168.1:885394-895410 GCF_000226075.1 Solanum tuberosum
AAAAAAAAATCCGAATAAAAAAAGAAAAAAGATGAATAATTTATTGGTGATAGAGAGATATCACATCACTTTGTCTATACCAAACTTTGATAGTGTATAGATTGAGAGAGGGAGAGAGAGAGATGGGTATACATCTATATTAACAACTTCAAAAATATACTTAAATCACAAAAATTATGATATAGTCTTGCAAAAACTTAAATAACAATGACACTGATTAAAAAAAAGATCTGACTTGCCTCTTCACATAAAAAAAACTCCATATTTGATTAGCCTGTTATAAGATGATGATAATATATATATAGATTAAAAATTAAGGATTATGAATCATGAATAAAAAAAATAAAAGAAAAGAGAAAAATACTTACCTTAGACCTCAAATGAAAGATATAAGGAGTATATATATGCGAAAATAGAGTATGAATAAGTAAATGAATGCTGCCAATTAATTACTGGTGATTAAAAGCATCAAGAAGTAACCGATGTTGCGTGGGCTAAAGCAATAAATAATTTCCTAATTTAATTGCTCATTGCTCATTATGCTAAATGCTAATAATGAGGAAAGGAAGTTACTTTTTTTAAAAAAGATTATTGAATAGAAAATGATGAAAAAAATTCAAAATTATGGGAAAATAGATAAATAGCAATACTGATCAATAAGGCATGCCACATCAGCTTTGCCTATTTCCAGCTTTATATATATATATAGATTTTTTAATTCTTATATTTTCTTACTACGTACATGTATTTTAGAAATGAAAGTATATATATTCCATCATATATAAAAGTACTTGTGACATAGGGATCTAGACTAGACACAACATACGAATTTGACAGAATCCACTTGCATCTAGCTCTCAAATGAGGTATATATACGTGTAACAAAAAATAATAACACTTATAATATCAGAAACATAATCGACTGACTCTAAATTTTAGATTCGTCACTCGATAATTCTCCAAATTCTAATTATGAATAGGAGGTTTCTTTCTAGCAGGAGTATAATCTATGTCTATTGCTACTGAATCTTCATACTTTGATTTCTCTTTATTGCTTATAACAATTTGTTGGTTGCCACTCTTTTGAACTAATTCATAATTATCAACTTGCAAATTCCTTGCTGCAAAAATAGAAAATTAAATGAAACCAAATTAGTATAATGAAAAAATATAAATTATATTAAAAAAAAAAAGAAGAGCTAAGTATTTACCTTGACAAGTGATCAAGAAGAAGAAGAAAATGATAGAAATGATTAAGTACCAATGTGTTTTTTGGTTAACAATAGCCATTTTTGATGTTGTTGTAATTTTTTTTTAAATGAAATTTGGAATAGATTTGTGTGTTTTAAACAAATTATATTGCCTTATATTTATAGAGAGACAAGATACATAGATTGGAAAAATTGGGCAATCAATTTTAAAAAAATGTCAAATCATGTTACAAAATTGTTGTACTTGGATAATAACATGAGGGCCCTCAAGGGGGTGACAATAGGACTAAAGGAGTTCATATCAACAGTTTGCATGAGAAATTAATACTAATTTGCATGTAAATGGGATATGTTGTTTCAAATGATTAATGAGGTTAAAACAAGATCTAAAAGACCACCCATATGCTTTGTCTGCTGTTTGTTAGAAATTGAAAACAAAAAGTGGATCACAATTTAAAATGTATTCAAGAATAATTGAACTCTCGTCAAGGAAGGTAGTAAAAATTAAGTACATTCTATTTTTATCACTGGACCAAGAGACTACTTTATTCATATATATTTCTCGTATAATAAATTTTTTCAATATAAGTATACAATCTACGTGAAAACTACATAATTCTCAAAAATCTACTCTAACTAAATTTTCAATATAAGTATAGAATCTTAGTCCATTTTAATAGAAAGGGAAGCGGTAAAGCTATTTTGATTTACATTAAATTTGAATCTAATAAATATATCATGCGACATAGAAAATGTCGTGTTTAATAGATTTCCTTGTAACATATATATATATATGCTAGCTTATCTAAATTCTAAATCAAATATCATATTAATTTCATACATAATTAATAACTTATATACTCCTAAAGTCCTAATCAACTATCAAACATGATATAAGATTATTTGATACCTCTACATATAACTCACATTCAAATCAATTACCGAACGACGCACCAAATAGTTTAAAAATTGGAATTTGGAAACAAAGAAAGAAACAAGAAGCCAGGAGAGATTATAAAGTTAGACGAAAGGGACGCTAGCTCTATTTTTCTTTTAGATAATGCAATGGTGTATAAAGTATTTCATGTGGCAAACAACCAATTGATTTTACTATGAGGGCTTGAAAATCAAAATAGTATGTTCCCTACTAAGATACACATGTATTTCAATATAATTGGGAATTGGGAAAATGGTAAGAAATTTCCTTTCCACAATTATTGATTAAAATTTTATGTATACATATATAGTAGCGGATTCGGGCCACAATAGATACAATATACAATTTTGAGCACCCACAGATCACTACACCAAGCAACTACTAGTTACTTGAGTGCTCACTGTTTAATTTTATACTGTTCATTCAAATTTCGATACGAGATTAATAAGTGCTCGAGCACCTGAAACCTTTCATGTGGGTCCGCCCTTATATATATATATATATATATATATAAGCTAATAATAAACACATGTTACATCTCACCTTTTCCATCAAATGGAGACATATATAGACGAGGGTCGTTTGGTAGAGTGTATTAGATAAAATAATGCATGCATTAGCTATATGTATTAGTAGTTCCTTGTTTGGTGCATTTTTCCATGCTGTGTATTACTAATACCATGGATTTCTAGGTATTTGTAATGCAAATGATTTAATACATGCATTAGCATGGTTAAAAATCCAATTACCCCTCAAAAGCACTTTTACATCTTTTCCACCATAATTGTGAATGATTCTTTTGTAAATAAATATTTTTATACAATGCATACTATTTTTAATACGCCAAACCAAACAATGCATAAGAAATAGTCTATGCGTAACTAATGCAAGTATAAATAATACATGTATTACTAATGCAAGCATTACTAATACACACCCTATTGAGTATTATTTTATACACTCTACCAAACGACAAGTTGATATCAATCAAATCCATGTCAAGGCTACACATCCTAAGGCAACAACTTACTATTAATATGATTTAAGTAATGAATCAAAGTAATAAATATATACTTCATTATTTAACTATAATTTTTAATATTATATACATAATAACGAGTACCACATATTTATTAATTAATACGATATAAATAGCGAATTAATTAATCATTTATATATATAAAATTTAAGATTAATTTTCTTAATGTCTAACAAATCCCTCCATAAAAATTCTCTTTTGGTCATTGAAAGATGTATAATACGAAGATGGTTACATTATATTATTATTATATTATAATAATAATATAACACTCCGAGTGCTTTGGAGAACATAAACAAACTTAACAAAAGTGGAAAAAAGAGTATTAATATATATTCTGTATAATTGAAGTATTGTTTTACATTTTTTCAACGGTTTACGGATACTTTAGTACCTAATCATGTCATAGGTCAATTATATATCACTTCTGTCCTTTAGAATTTGGCACACAATCATATAAATTTCCAAAAAAGACTATTGTGGGACTAAAATTTCAAATTCATAGATTTTAAATTCTATTTTTGTGTAACTGTTGTTATATGTGGACCATGTGGACAAGGTCATTGTCTCATTGTCTGAAGTTTCAAATAGTGATTTTCAAAAAGACTATTCTGTGATTAAAATTCTGAACTTATACGCTTCAAATTCTCATTTCGCGCCTCTGTCGCCGTCCGTGGACCATGTTGGACAAGGTAAAAATATTATATGGGTAACTACCCTTGTGAGTTCACGTGATGAGTACGTAGGATTTAAAGGGGACATGAACATCAACAAACATTTCATTTCAATCATTTTTTAAAATTTAATTAGGACCAACTTGACCTACCACATACTGCTTCCTTTGACCATGATGCAGTGAAATTCATACCATCCTTAGACATTTTGTTATAGGTGGACCATCTTGGACAAGGATTTAATTTGATACAATACGTCAAAATCAATTTTTAGAAGTGATAAATATACATATGAATAAAGAGTGATAAAGTCTTTACTGACATTAATTAATTGTCCGTAAAGCTTGATCTTCAAAGACTTCCAAGTTTCCAAAAATTGGCTTAGACAAAAAAAAATTGTCTTCCACTCACAAAACTTCAAAAAAAAAAGAAAAATAAAATTGAAGTAAATACATGTCCAAACATGACTTTAAATTTCAGAAATCATAAAAACTCAAATTTTCATTTTTCGACTTCGATTATCTTATAAATACATGTCTAACAAACGGTTTATCTTATGTAAGCAATTTATGTGTACAAAAGGGCCTAAGGTCTCCTTGTGTATTAATTCTTGACTTACGATTGCTTTTTAGTACTATTTTTTTTTTTTTTTTTTTTTTTTTTTTTTTTTTTTTTTTTTTTTTTTTTTTTTTTTTTGAAAAATAAAGAATTACAAACAATTATAATTTTACTTCATATCTACTTGTAAATAAAAATCTTATAGACATTGAAAAATTAAGATTAATTAGCCGTCATCTTGAGCCATCTCTTCAAACAAAGTTAAGGCCAAAATCACTTACATATTAATTATTAGTAACAATTATTGATTAAAACAGAGAAATTCAATTATTAGAGTGTATTAACTTTAGAGTGACCAAATGAAAATAATAATAATCTGGTTCTATCATTGTCTTGACATAAAGCATGACACAAGAAATGGAATTTGAGAGAGGCCATGCCCTGTCACGTGCCCAACATCATCCTTGATGTTTTTGGAATCCCAAGATAATCCGGAAACGACACAATCTTTGTCGCAACCTTTTCTGTTCTTCGGGTGAGCACTGAATATACACCACTGTGTAAATAGTCTGCAAACTGTTGTTCATCTTGTATTCCTAAAATACTTAGAACAAAACTTTGAAGAACTTGGTAAGAAACAACAAAGTTTAAAGAGTATTTTCAAAACTAGAAAATTAAAACTAGTAGAGAAAATAGAACCAGAAACAAATTAGAAACAATATAAAAATATTTTTCTCAAAGAAAGAAAATCGAGCCCACTGATTGCATAGTGTCCCCTTAAGGAAATTATTCCCCTCAAGTACCCGAGGTTAATGGAATATATCCTCCCAGGATAGAACAATCTTACTCACCGGTGTATCGGTACCTAAAATCACGGTGTCAGTGAACCACTCAACGGCAGTAAAGTACACTTAGAATACTAGATTTAGTATTAGTAGAAGAAGTCCAGAAAAATTAGTTCTCTTAAAATGAGAGGAAATCTCTCAATTTATAGAAAACAAAGGGTAGTGTGAAAATGTTCTTATTGTGCCTTACCGGAAAGGTCACAAACCTTTGGAAAAGTCGCAGTCTTACGGAAAGGTCACAACCTTTCATAAAAGTCACAATTTTTCATAAAAGTCCCAAGACAAAGAAACGGACAAGTATGTGTACTTTCCAAGCAAGAATTAATTGCATCTGGATAAGTAGGTTTCCCCTTGGGCTTTCCGTAGTAAACATATGTCGGATATACTCGGTCAATCGGTAGATGCGATATCTTTGAACCGTCGAGCTTTGGTGTATACCTAGACAACCATATGTCACACAATTAACCCATTACCGTTTATGATTCTTATGGTTGTGTTCGTTTCAGCCATGAACACCTCATGGTTTCATGAGTGTATAGAGAGATGGGCTTTTGACAATCATCCTCTTTGAAGCGGCTTACACTTCACACTCACATAGGTGATTTCTAAACGTGTTATCGCGTAGTTACACTATTTGGTCAAATCTGCCAAACTTAGCAAATCATTAAAAACTTTAAGCTTTATTAACAAGCCTTAATGTTGTATTCATCATGGGAATGAATTGAGTTGGTTGACAATGCCGAACCGTCAGTCACAACTTTGTTTTTCTCCTTGAATCTAGCTCTTGGGATCTCCATTCTGCTAGATAGAGTTACCGCCATGATGACTTGTCCTAAGCCGTAAATCCATTCCCTTAGATGATCTTTCAACTTTCTCTCTAGTTAGGCCTTTTTTATAAGTGGATCCAACACATTATCCTTCGACTTTACATAGTCAATTGTGATAATTCCACTAGAGAGTAGTTTTCTAACGGTATCATGTGTATGTCTTATATGACAAGACTTTCTGTTATATATCATGCTCCATGCCCTACCTATTGCATCTTGACTATCAAAGTGTATGCATACTGATGCCAATGGTTTGGGCCAAAAAGAATATCTATCAAGAAATTCTGGAGCCTTTCAACTTATTCACCGACCTTATCTAGAGCACCTATCTCACAGATAATTGTAGAGCTAGCGATACATGTCTTTTTTTGGAATATTTCCGAGAGACTGCTCCTCTACCAATAGTAAATACATATCCACTCGTGGATTTTACTTCATTTGTCCGGTGATCCAATTTGTATCACTATATCCTTTCAACACTGCTGGATGTTGTTAAAATACAAGATGTAGTTTTGAGTATTTCTTAAGTACTCCAAAAAAAAATTCATTGTCATCCAATGAGTTCGATTGGGATCACTCGTGAAACGACTCAGTCCATTAATAGCACATGTTATATCTGATCGCACACGCTTCATGATATACATCATATTTCCCAATACTCTAGCACAATCTAATTGTGAGTCACTTTCGCTTTCACTCTTTTGAAAGGCAAAGCTCACATTTATTAGATACATGACAATATTGAAATCCAAACATTTGAACTAGTCAAGTACCTTTTCAATGCAATGAGACCGTGACAATGCTAAACATTATGGAGTTCTAAGGATTCTTATACCACAGACCGCATCAGCATCTCCGAGATTTTTCATATCAAACTTGTTTTCTAGCATATGTTTAGTAGCATTTATGTCATTAGTGTCTCTATTGATGATCAACATATCGTCAATATACAAACAAACAATGACCTTGTGATTTTTAATGTGCACACATTTATCACTTCCATCATTCTTAAATCCATTTGCCAACATGGGTTGGTCAAATTTCTTATGTCATTGTTTGGGTGCTTACTTTAGTCCATAATGTGACAAGTTCGCACACTTTTTTTTCTTTACCAGGAACCACAAAATCCTCGGGTTGTTCCATGTAAATTTCTTCCTCCAATTCTCCATTTAAGAGAGTTGTTTTCACATTCATTTGATGAATTTGGAGGTCATATACCACAGCTAACACAATTAACATCCAAATGAATGTAATTCTAGTTACTGGCGAGTATGTGTCGAAAAGATCAAGACCTTGTTTTTGTCTTGCTTTATATTTGTCAACAGTTTTATCGACTTTCATTTTCCTTTTGAGGATTCATTTTGAACCCAAAAGTTTATTTCCTGGAGGAAGATCAACTAACTTCCAATAGGATTGCTCAAGATTGAACCAATCTCACTATTGACACCATCTGTCCAAAAAGATGAGTCTATAGAAGACACAAGAAATGTTACAAAATCATATTCGAAGGAAGTAGATGTCCTTTGACATTTACTACGCCTCTGAATCTCTTTATTAAGTACATTCTCCTTTTGTTCTTTCCAAGGCCATTTAGACCTTTCACTAGACTACTCAAGTCTAATTTTACTATCCACATTCTTAGGTCCTATTTTAATCCTTTTAGGAATAGGAACTTGAACTTTAGCTAGACACCCCCACACTTTGAAATATTTCAAGTTGAATTTTCTTCTTTTCCATTTCTTATATGGAATAGATTGTGTCCTGAACAAACAAATTTTTTTATTGCTTTCTTTATGAAAAGACAAAACTTTTTGTTGTTCCCTTTTACAGTAAGGATAGTTCCTCCACACAAATTTTGTGGTAAACCTGAACTTATAAGTAATGCAACCATCATTTCCTTCAAAGTTTGATTTTTTTTTCAATTAGATTGAGGTGAATAGGGCAGCAATTTGATGGATAATTCTACTTTTCAAACATATTTCAGCAAAATGAGATTTTATACTCTCCATCCCTATCACTTCTTATCTTTTTCCCAACTGATTTTCAACTTCAATATAATATTGTCTAGACGTTTCTATTGCTTCTTCCTTACCATTCACCAAATAGACATAGTCGTTTCTAATGCAATTGTCAATGAAAATTACAAGATACTTTTTTCCACCACAAGATGGTGTTGACTTCATATCACAAATGTCAGTGTAAATCAATTCTAAGGGATTAGAATTCCTTTCAACAGATTTATAAGAATGCTCAGCATACTTAGATTCCACACAAACTTGACATTTTTATTTATTGCACTCAAATTAGACAAAAATTGACATGTCCCAAGTGTTCATGTCAGAAACAGTTTGACTCAAGCAAGTAAGAACAAATAAAAATATTAAGTTTGAAAAGCTCTCCGCGAGGTAGCTTTTTCTCACAAATATTTGTTCCTATTTCTTACAATTTTGTGTGATACAAACATTGTTTAGAGTCATCACCTTGTCAAATGTCCTTTTCAGAAGGACCTTTCCATAACTTTCAATTCGATTGTTATAGAACTACCCATAAACAAAGTTTCATCGGGTCCAGTAAAGGCAATATAATTCAAATGCTTCTTTTACAAAACATAACAAATGACTATTCACCAATAATAATGTCTATACAAATAGTTGTATTTAATAGACATCTTTTCATGCAAAATCACAACATTTCAAGTGACACTTTTTCATAAAAGAACACAATCATTTCGAACAAGTATACATATATTTTGATAATTTCATATTAGTCATGTCATATACTAGTAAACGAGAAACTCAACGACCACAATATCAACTATAGTCTAAGAGTTTTGTGAGTCTAACATAATACAAAAGTATCATCAAATTTCATATCTTGTGCTCCAAATTTAAATTAGACACTAAGTCTAATTTTATCTTCGTCATAAGCAAAGAACCCCCACATTTAAAATAAACGAGAAACTCAACGACCACAGTATCAAATATACTCTAAGAATTTTGTGGGTCTAACATAATACAAAAGTATCATCAAATTTCATATCTTGTGCTCCAAATTTAAATTAGACACTAAGTCTAATTTTATCTTCGTCATAAGCAAAGAACCCCCACATTTAAAATATGATCTAAAAATTATTTTTCAAGTATTTGAAAATAGTTTTTCCACATTTTTTTCTCATACTATCAAAATGTCATTGGAAAAATGAAACCTCTTTTGAAATATTATTCTACAAAAGAATTTGTCACGCTCCGAGCCTACACCCTGGACGTGGCCGACACTCGAAGACCATTGCTGGATCCAAGCGGACCCTTGGCCTGGCTTACTTAACTCAGCGTAAGACTTAACTCAACAGAATAAACTAATTACAATAGTTTAAATGATAACATCTTAGCCAAAATGTCAACTTATGTCTCAAAACAAAGTATCTGCAAATACATAGATGAGAGACTCAATACTAAACTGTCTGACTGTCTATGAAGCCTCTATAATACTGAGATGGATGTTGGGACAGGCCCCACAACATCCTAATACAGAAAAACTAGGAAAGCGAAATAAAAGAGTCCTCCGAAATGCAATGAGGCTCACCACTGACTTTGGAGTGCTCAACTGGATCAACGGCGCGTTGGATGCTAATCCTGGTTACCTGCATATGCATCATAATAAGATGCAGGCCAACTTGCATCAGTACATTGAATGTATGAGTATGCGAGTTGGAATGCTAAACCACAACTTAAGCTTGAAAGGAGTACAAATGAACACTTACCTTGGCTCTGTTTAACTCATGAATAATTGAACTCAATATAAAGCAATAAAACACATGCAATATTTATATATAAAGCTTGTAAAATAGTGTAAACAACTTAGTTCGTTAAAGATAAAGTAATAACAAACTCAACTTTACTTATATATAAAAGTAATATAACTTTAG
>NW_006239168.1:896087-983593 GCF_000226075.1 Solanum tuberosum
TTGGGCTGGGGCGCGCTGGCTGGCGCGACGCCCCACCCTTTCCCCAAGTGAACCCCGACTTTTCTCCTTCATTTTTCATCTCTAAACCCTCTAAACTTCTATGGTTCTTTCCCCAAACACTTAGGATCATTAATACCCTCAATACCCCAATAGATTTAACTCGGAAAACAACCCGAAAACACCAATCAAATCCACACTAGGCATTCAACAATCAACCAACAAGAATTCAACAATGTTCTTCAAGAACTTCACTTTCTTAACATTCAAACAACTCCAAATCGCTGAATTGAAATAAGTTGGTGTGTGGGTGAACTAACCTAACACGAAATGATCTCACATACCTTAATAGGGATCACCCCCGACGAATTCCACTCGCAAGCTTGGATGATCTTGGTGAATTCTTGCCTTCTTCTCCCGTTCTTTCTTTCTTTCTCTCTTCTCCAAGCCCTAAGTGTATTCTAATTTTTCAAAACTGAATTAAGTTCTGTTTTTACCCCAATAAATCCCTAAAAACGAATTAGGAAATAAATTAGAGAAAAGACTACTTTGCCCTTCCCTAAATCCGGATTGGGACTTTCCTCAATCCAACAGCCCAACTTCCGAAAGGCAAATCTCACTCATACGATGTCGAAATCGCGCAAACTTAGCGGCGTTGGAAAGATCTCTCCAAGGGATTTCCAACTATATCAACAACTGCTCCTAACTCATCTTGATCTAGGAGTTATGGCCGTTTGAAAATGGCCAAAACTCACTTTCTTAATTTGGACAAAAATTTCCAGATTTCCTTATTCTTTCCAAAATCATTATTTTCAGATTTTAAACTCTTTCTAGTCGTATCTAGGTGCGAGATGTTACAGAATTATAGTGCTTCAATTCCCTTTGACAATCTTTACAAAATTGTCAAAGTTCATTCCATAGAGGCACAAAATCACAAACTCTAAGTCACTTGTCTTTTTTCTATCACAATTAGACATACCACTTAGTATTTAGAATACTAATAATAAAGACAAAAAATTTTGTACAATTTTTTCTATTTAACAATGAAGTTTATAGAAAACAAAAAGTACAACACTGACTTATTAGATGAAGTTTTCATATTCTTCAAACCAATTGCATAGTTTTACTCTACAAAAATCCGACACAATCAAATTCACAGGGAGTACAAAACTACAAAAGTTTTTTTTTCTCCAAACAGAATAAAACATATTCTTAGATTATCACATAGAAATGCTTTTCTTTTCAAATAGTCTTCCAACTATAACATTTTGACATACTATTTTATCAAACAAAAATGTGCATCTCTCATTCTGCAAACTATAGAATTTTAAAGGCAACACTATTTGCCAAGGAAAATTTATTCAAAAACATATTATTTGCAGATATTTTTCCAAAGACACACATGATAAATGTCAAAAGAGTTAACTTTTAAAAACTATTTTCCTCCTTAGATAAATAATAAGAAGGTTACCTGGTGTAATCTTTAACCGGAATACCACCAACTTTTCTGGTACATTCTCACATCGATCTTGCTAAACAAGGCATCGAATTCTGAAGAAGTAGTGCATTAATCTTCTACTTTCATGATCGATTTCCCTCAATCAGTAGAGTACAAGAAATACCAATAGTCAAGATAATTTCCTTAAGATTGTTGTTCATCTTGTATTCCTAAAATACTTAGAACAAAACTTTGAAGAACTTGGTAAGAAACAACAAAGTTTAAAGAGTATTTTCAAAACTAGAAAATTAAAACTAGTAGAGAAAATAGAACCAGAAACAAATTAGAAATAATATAAAAATATTTTTCTGAAAGAAAGAAAATCGAGCCCACTGAATATTGCACAGTGTCCCCTTAAGGAAATTATTTCCCTTAAGTACCCGAGGTTAATGGAATATATCCTCCCAGGATAGAACGATCTTACTCACCGGTGTATCGGTACCTAAACCCACGGTGTCAGCGAACCACTCAACGGCAGTAAAGTACACTTAGAATACTAGATTTAGTATTAGTAGAAGAAGTCCAGAAAAATTAGTTCTCTTAAAATGAGAGGAAATCTCTCAATTTATAGAAAACAAAGGGTAGTGTGAAAAGGTTCTTATTGTGCCTTACCGGAAAGGTCACAAACCTTTGGAAAAGTCACAGTCTTACGGAAAGGTCACAACCTTTCATAAAAGTCACAATTTTTACATAAAAGTCACAACTTTTCATAAAATTCACAACTTTTCATAAAAGTCGCAACTCTTCATAAAAGTCACAGCTCTTCATAAAATCACAACTTTTCATAAAAGTCGCAACTCTTCATAAAAGTCACAGCTCTTCATAAAATCACAACTTTTCATAAAAGTCGCAACTCTTCATAAAAGTCGCAACTCTTCATTTTCCATTCACACCTTTTAAAACTCAACACAAACCACACAGAGGATGTAAACCTCGACCTGAATTAGTTATTAGTTAATAGTTATATTAATTAATAACTAGTTCAGGTTGAGTAGATTTTTGGGAACTCAATAGTAGTTGGTGAGATAATAAGAACATTTTCACTATTATCGGTCATCATTAATATCACTAGTTATTTTTCATAACATCATCATTAATTATTATTGTTCTCAATCGACATCCACAATCACCATAGTTACTTATCACCATTCTCCAACTATCATATAATTTTTGAAACATATTTTGTTGATATATAATTAGATTAATTTAGTATGTTATTAAATTTTAAATAAAGATAAATTTTATATATTAAGATGCTGAAAATTAAACAATCTTAATTATTTAATATTCAAATAATATTTAATTTCAGACATCTTAATCTTGATATAAACAAATGAGGTCTTAGTGTCTTAACCAAATCATAAATACATATAAGATGTTTTCTTCTTCTTTTCCCAATTTTTTTTTATTATTATTACTTAATTAACCACAATTAAATTAGATATAAAAAATTAATAAAACTACAAAAATAGAATAAAACATTTTAAATTCATAGATCTCATGAAGATTAGTTAAACTAGTGAGTTTCGAATACCAAATACCTAAACTAGGGTATGTACAATTTCCCCCCAAATATATACCTATGACATTAGGAAGAAAACTTATAACTCAAAATATTATATATAGTAGACATGACTCATCATCAGGGGCGGATCTATGAAGGGGTGTGGGGGTGCCACGCCACCCCCGAACTTCGATAGAAACTATATATACATAGGTATATATATATATATATATAATATTTATATAAATATAAAACGTGCCACCCAGAGAACAAAACTTGCTTGTGGTGCCACGGTAGGAGGGCAACTTTAGAAAGCTGATGTTGTGGGTTCAAATCCCATTTGTACCTATTTTTTGAGAAATTTGCTGCCTGGCACATTATTTTATTTTTTTTATAATTATTATTGACTTAAATTAAATTAATTACATTATTACTCCTTTGACTTTTCACTTGCTTATTTACTTGTAAAGTTGATTTTGATTTTATCTGTTGCTACGACAACTGTGGAGAGAGCATTTTCCTCAATGAAGCACATAAAAAATGAAGTGTGGAATAATATTGGTAATCAATATTTAAATGATTGTCTAGTGTGTTACATAGAGCGTGATGTATTTATAAATGTTAGTAATGATGTCATTATCGATCGTTTTCAGAATATGAAAACTCGTCGAGGACAATTGTAAATGAATGATGAATATTTATAATATTAGTAATATTATTGAAAGTTTTAAATTTGTTAACGTCATGCTTTTAGTAGAGTGTGGATTTGTAATATCTTATTATTTATATTTTATTGATTGATTTATGATATATATCGAAAAGACGAATAATTTAATCAAATATAAAATTAATTTAATCAATATGAATAATTTAATTAAATATAAAATTAATTTAATCGATAAGTCTATTTGCCACCCACAGACTCTAAATCCTGGATCCGCCGCTGCTCATCATTGAAGGGTCTCTTCTCCAAATAAGACAAATTAAAGTTCATATCATCCATCATATATCTTAGCTTCTATGTTCATGGCCATGGTTTGTCAACCCCCAACATAAGCATGTGAGATTATATTTGGCCCCCCTTTTAATGTCTGTAGTTCCTAATTAACATGGCCACTTAAACTTTAGAGACTCACAAAATGTCAAATAATCATAAAATGACACCAAATTTGGATTTTTGTGAGTGTACTACAACATTAGGATATTAGCATTTGCATAAGTTGGACAAAATCTTAAGTGAATAAACAAATAAGATCTTGATAAGGTGAAAATTCGTGTATTATGTATGTACATATATTATATATATATTTGTATGATTCGATGGAGTATTATTATTTAGGCATAATATATAAACGTGTTTTAAAATTAGTCTTGTTTGGATGTGTACAAATAAACACTTAAACTTTATAAAATTAAATAAGTAGACACACACATTCTACTTAGCGTCATATGTGACAGTCTTTGATCACTAAACCCCAAACATTCTACATTAGGTGTTGCTTGAGCTTTAGTATACGCTTTATCTTTTACAAACATGTGTGTTTTTCCTTGAAAGTTCGAACCTTGAACAATTTCGAAGCATGTAAGCTTGAAGACTTAAAAATTCATTCACAATATACAACGATACATTCAACCATATAACTAAATAAATTAAATGTACAATCATATTTACAAAGTCGTTGCTAACATTCCATTGACTATCGTTGCAAGGAATTGGATGTTGGAGATTCAAGGATCAAACTCGGCCACACTTGAGAGAATGACTTGCACCATACCAATATATGCCAAAGAAGATCATGATTTGTTCAAATCATGTCATTAATATTAACTTTTACTTATATTATGATATATAATACTAAAAATTTTCAATGAAGCAGTGTCGGTTGACATTACTTGAGATAGGGTGGGTCCGCCGATGCTAATAGCAAGAGTTTTGATATTAAAAATATGATATTTTTGGGGAACTAAAAGACTTTGGTATTATATATAATTTTGATCTTATAATATATTCTTCAAGTAATTTTCCCTTTTAAAAATTGCATTACTATATACCATGGTAGAACAGACAATAAAAATCCAAAGTTATTCAAGAGTTGCTAAAAATTACGCGTAATGATAAACATTAGTAGTATATTAGTCAATTAAGCTATAGTTTTATAAAATTACGATACACGAATATGGTTTAATAAAACTTACTATTAATTGTGGGAACCACATACAGTTTGTATCTAGAAACAAAAGATATATTCGGCGAATTTGTATACAAATCTAATTTTATCTCTTCTCTTTTCACTCAATAATTTTCTCTTAAAATCTCTTATGCTTATCAATTTTGAATTTTGAATTCAATTTTCTCCCTCTTAGTCGTGACATCACAATTCAAGGTAACTGCCCAAATATGTTTCAATTTTTTTTTTTGGTTTTTTCTGTGTATACGATTTTTGTTTGCCTAATCTTTTATAAAATTACATCTTGAAGTTTCATTTTTTCAGTTACTTTAGTAAAACAAATGGATGATCAAACTCTATAAAAAAGGATTACTAGAAGTATATCATTGAATGACAATTTTTTTTGATAATCCACCATCTTTTTCTTTGGGTTTAACACAAGATTTTGGTGATTGCAGGGTCAATTGCAAAATCTATAGCAATTAAAGGAAAGAGATCGAATCAAGAGTTTAGATCCAAGCACAAAAAATGATCCAATTATTATGCAACAAACTAACAAATTAAGAGTTTAGATCCAAGTAATTTTTTTTGCTTCTAATAGCAATGAGTCCAAAATAAACGACGATGTCGTTTCTGATTTAATGGAACAAAACGAATCTGAAGAAACCCAGATATTTGTATAAACCTTATTAGTATATATTAATTTGTATATATTTCTGTATTTCTTATATTGTATTTATCTATAGGTATTTGTGTATATACAAAATTTCATTAATGTTGATTGGTTCTATATTTTTTTTCTTTGTTTATTTTATTTTCACGTATATTATCACCGGCAATACCTTATACGAATCCAATGTATAATTTTTAACATTTATATATAACTGCTTATATATCCATTTTAATGATTTATATACATATATAAATAATTGTATATAATACGTTCACTTGTATAAATGTCGAAATTAACTATGTTAACGAAGTTTTGTTTAACAGTGAACTTATTTTTGGACATATTTTTTTAGGGTATTTGATTTCTACTCAAAGAAGCACCCCAAGAATGCCTCACACATGCAGTGTTATACAAATAATGATTTATATGCATATACATATATTAGATACATATACAATTCTTCCACTCAATAATAATATATATTTGTATACAAATACATATAATTAATCTATATACGAATGAAAAACAAATTTCAAATACATTACGATTATGGTGTTCTTTGTGTAGAAGAAGTCATTTTAAGCAAGTATAGGATTGTCATCGATTTTTTGTAACCGAAATTGCCGTCTTTTGATAATTTATTTTTAAAATCAAATTTGTATAATTTTAAATAAAAATCTGAGATATACAAATGTTATTCCGCACAGCAAATGAAACTATAGATATGGAGCGTACTGTAACTATGTAGACTAATTAAGTTTTGACAAAATGGCACAACATAACACCCTATAGATTAAATTAGCAAGAAATAGCCCACTTTTCATTTTTTAGCAAGAAAAAGACTTTGTTTTATATATTTGGCATTGAATAGTTATTTTTCTTCTTTTTTTTAAATGTATTTTTGTTCTCCTTATTTTTCTCAAACACACGTTCTAAAAAAATATTGTTTTATTATCCCTATTTTATCTCCTTTTTTTTATTTATTTTGTCAACACTTTTAAAATAGAGTTCTTCTCTTTTTTGTCTCCTTTTTCTCTTTCTAGAATTCTTGTCATACGTAATTCTCTCCCTAATTTCAATTCTTCTCCTTAATTCAATTTGTTTATGAAAATCAGATATAAAAATATGTTTTTTCATGGATATTTCCAAAAATCATCTTTATATATAATCTTGTTCTTGTCAAATTAATTGTTGATTTTCATGATTTGTAGAATTGAAGTTCTTTCAATTTTGTTTTTGCGAAAATTTAGGTTATTCAACCTTCTTTTGTTTTCTTTCTAAAATCCTTTTCATATGTATATTTGCTTCTCTTCTAAATTTTCTCTTATTCTCCTTAATTTACTATGTCAATGCAAATCAGATATAACTGTATGTTTATCGATTGATCCTTCCAATAATTTCTTTTAATATATATAATTATGTAGCATTTCTTGCCCCATTAATTTTAAAAATTCGTGATTTGTGGAACTAAAGTTTTTAAAACTTTTTTGGCGAAAATTCAGGTAATAGTTTTTTGAAATTTTTGTTCTCAATTTCATGAGTAAGAAAGATCTTCGCAAAAAATCAGAATGTTGATTTTGATGAATACAACCCAATGTATACCAATGAATTCCAATCTCAATTTAAATTAAAGTATACAAGTTTATTATGTGAATACAAATCACTGAATACACGATGAATACGAACTAATGTATACATAGTGCAGTTACCGTATACATAAACAAAATCACATGTACAATTAATGAATAAAATTTATATATGTATCATATTAATCTCATTCTTGAATTCATTAACACTGCATAAAGGCAGTGGAAAATGGGCCAAGGGTCCAGAAAATTGACTTTGAGCCAAAAGCCCCAAATTTGGCCTAACTTCTTTTTTTGTTTTATTTGTTTTCTAACTAACTTTTTTTTAATTTAATCTGGTTTAACTTAATTAATTCCCCAAAAGATGATCCACTTCTTAAGAGTAGGCAATGGTTTTCTAATAAACTAATTATTGTTATTTGGTAAAAAAAAAAAAATTCATAAAATTACAATAAAATATATCTTTATGTTTCTGTAAATTGCGTTACTATTTTTTTTAAATAGACGGTTAAATAAAGTTGAGTTTAAAAAATTAAAGAAATTGAAAAGCTAACTTCCTTAATTATAGGAGTTAAAAACAAGGAAGAAAAAATAATCTCACATCTCCTTAATTAATGCGGGTTGGTTGCACATGATAAAAAGAAAAAACTATAAAAAGTTGATTTTATTTCTTTTAGGCTAATACGTGCTAATTTTGTTTTAGGCTATTAATTGCTAATTAATGTTGGGCTATATATTGCCAATTATATATAATAGTTGTAGAGCAACTTTCACATATAGCAAACACAAAATTCATATTTGTATGTTATAGCAAAGTTTGCATAATTGCGCTCCATAGCAAACATAAATATGTATATTTCGCTATACATATACAAAAGAAAGCAGTTGTATAATCTGTTTTGGTATACATATACAAAAGGATCAATTGTATAAAGTGAGAGAAGCGAGTGAGCGAGATCTGGGAGAGGGGAGAGAGAGGAATGAAAATATATGTATATATACAATTTTCACGCATTTTATACATTTGCGTTTTTTTATAAAGTGAGAGAGGCGAGTGACAGAGCAAGATATGGGAGAGTGGCGAGCGAGATCTAGGAGAGGAGAGAGAGGGGAACGAAAATATATGTATATATACAATTTTCTCTCGCTTTATACAAACACAAACGCACTTTATACACTTGCGTTTGTATAAAAAACGAGAGAGGCGAGGGAGAGAACGAGAGTGGCGAGAGAGATTCACCAGGAGAGAGGTGAAATAGCAACAGTTTGCTATGAGGTACAATTAAATCAAACTATATTTATAGCATTTAATTTGAATTAATAGTTTGCTATTATATACAATTTTCCCATATATATATATACATGGAAATATACTAGAGGACAACTTTGGAGTCATCAGAATTTATTTATTTTTTTGACTATTTGAGGCTTCATTTATGGCGACTTATTAATTTTTCTTCTCCTTTTTTTAATATTTTGGTTTGATTTGGTAGATTGTGTTACACAAATTATTAAGTCAACACTTACAAATTTACATTGCTAAAATTAAATTTTGTCAACAATTTATAAGTGTTAGACTTAATAATTTATGTAACACAATCTACCAAATCAAACCAAAATATTAAAAAAAGGAGAAGAAAAATTAATTAAGTCACCATAAATGAAACCTCAAATAGTCAAAAAAATAAATAAATTCTAATGACTCCAAAGTTGTCCTCTAGTATATTTCCATGTATATATATATATAGTTGTATGTCTGTCAAATCCTCGTAAGTTTTTTCTCTTTGCCATATATGAAAATTTCCCTTGCTAAATTCTACTCTACTACATAAATACATTTTGGGCCATTATATAAGGCCTTGTCCACATGGTAATGGGCTCTATGCTAAGCCCAACTGAACCGAAAAAGTGGAAAAATAAATTTTAAAATCTGCATATAAATAAGTGTACGAGAAAAAGGGGAATTTTTTTTTTTCAAAACAAAATATTTAGGCGGTGAGTTTGTTCTTGTTTTCTCAAAAATTCTCATTCCCGCCCACTATTTGTATCTCCAGGTAAGCATCAATTTTCTGTTTTTATCATTTTTATTTAGTTGGATTTCGTTCATGAATCTGCTTGGAGTTTGAATCTATTGAATGGCGATTTTTTGGGATTTTTTTGATATTTTTTTCAGTCGGAATTGATAGTATATCTGCGTTGTTGATTTGTTTGTATCTATTGATTTGATGCTTAAACAAGCATAAAATACTTAGATTTTTAATCGAATTTGAACTCGGAATTCAAAGATGTTCTATTGGAATCGACACGAGAATTGGTAAATGTTTGGAATTCGGTTTTCTTTTTTGTTGTTTTAAGAAAACCCTAGCTCTGTTTTTTTTTTTGAAGAGGATGCAGAAAATTAAGCAGAAAGAGAACAAATTTGATGTTTATGGTCCATAGTTGATACTTTAGCTGAAAAGTTAGTTTTGGATTTGGGGATTGGAAGAGTTTCATTTGGAATTTGGTGTGAGGATATCTGTGTTGCGTGAAATTAGTCGAGGTAGGCGCAAACTAGCTAACACTATAGTTGTAAAAAAAGTGTGTTATGAGGTGCATTATTAAGAAGTCCTTTATAATTTGTTAGGATACAAATAGGATAAAAACCACTTTGCCAAGGCTCGAATAGACGAAGAGGTCTTTGAACAGAGAGCCATGAAAGGCTAAGGAGGAAGTTCGTGGAAGTTGGCTTTACAGGAGATTCACTAGATCGTTCTCTCTTTGCAAATTTAAAGATTTAGTTCCATCCTCTAAATTGAGTAGCTTTAGTCAAAATATTAATGGGCTTGAAAGTGTTCTAGATGCTATTTTCACGGCTGAAATGTATGTAACCTTTGGAGCCTTGGACCTTATCCTGTGTTTTATAATAATTCTGATACCAAACATTTCATTACACCTTGGAAACCCCAAAATTTGGCATGAAATTTGGAACCATATTCTTTTTCTAACATGATATGTGATACTTGTCCATACCTAGGGCTCGAACTCGAAACCTCAGCAAGGTGAATCAATTTTATCCATCCTACCACAACCCTTATTGATACTTTATTATTTATAACCATGCCCGTTTTGCATTTTAGCGGAGAAAGTATTTGGGTTATGATAACTTGTACTGGTGAGATAAAAAATGATAGGAGGAATATGATTCATTTGCAAGTTTGGTGCATAAGTTCAACGAAGAGATACTTACCATACCTTATTTATGTTGTTATTTCTTTTGTTGCTAAAGGAACTATTTGTGACTTCTGATTACCCGTTGCTACAGTTTCGACTTTGGAAAACCAGATGAGAAGAAGCATTGCTAGACTTACGGGCGGGGACACTTGCGAGGCTGATTACTCATTGCTTACCATTTCACCTTTGCTGTTCCTTATATTGTTGGGAGTGATCAACTTTACAAGAAGAAGTTGTTGATTTAACCATTTGGTGCTTCTATAGGAACTGAACTTTTCAAGTTTGCTGTTGTTAAAGATTTGATAATGACATGTAATATAGAGAAAAAATTTGTTGAATGACATGAATGAATTTTCTGAAGTAAATTAAATGACAATACCCAGCCATTAAATTTATTTTGCAGAAGAGCAAGCTGCCATGAAATCGAGCCGATGTATGAAGAGAAAGGTAGGTGATGTTCATGAAAAATACAGTGACAAGGAGAATGTAGCATCAAAGAAAGCAACATGTAGGATTGGTCGACAGAATCTGAAAGCAGCAGGTCAGGCAGCTGACATGAATCTGTAGACAGTTGTTTTCATTTTCCAACTCATTTACGTTTATATTAGTTGCATGATCCGGGAGTTCGGTTGCTGTATGTTGAGTGTTCTGATTGAGTTCCACTTGTGTTTGACTTGTCTCTCAACTGAGGATGTGACTTTTCTTGTGTACTTCCCAGGGGAATGTAGAAATCTTTCGGCTGGGGAAAATGATGTGACTTTGCCCTTACAAGCTGCTAAGGCATCTTGTCAAAAGCTTCCAGGAAGGACAACGTGTTCCCCTGTAACAAAAGGAGGTGCTGCAGAAGGGAGTCAACAGCTTAATTCTTGTAAGAAGATTAAGCTACAGCTTTTTCCAATAAATAAAAGTACCCGACAGAGATTGGAGAAGGTATGACTATGAATTGATGCATTAAGAGCTCTGCATAAAATGTACCAGGAATAACTTTTGATTGTTTTGGTATTTCTGGTAGGATGGCTGCAACCCGTTCCAGGAACTCACTTTAAGTGCTCAGAAGAAGATATCATCAGTGATTAAGCACCTTAATACAAAGTGGAGTTCTACGAGTTTGGGGTTAGGAGAGCTCCTTCTATTCCCCTATGATACTTATACAGAAAACATAACATCACAGAAAAGATGGAGCTCTAAAGATACCAATGTTTCTGCAGGAGAAGTGTATGCAGCAATAGGAAGTCCTGCCATTTTTCGCTTAAGGTTTTAGGCTGGTCTGATTTCATTTTTTAGCATATAGCTCTTTAGTCAAAATGTATTAATTAGTCTCGAATTTTCTAGGTATGACTGGTTTTCTGATCTTAAGCTCAAGACTTTTGAGGTACCTGATAGCTCCCAGCCCTCTGGTATGCATTCACAATCAAGGGGTAATAAGAGAATCTTTGCTGCTGCAATGGACTCAGCAAATGACAAAGTTGAGGGAGCTAAGTTGAAAAATGAAGAGCTTATTAAACCAATCTGCAATAATGAGCATGCAAATGTAACTGAGAATCAGAATATGGCTTTGAACATACCGGTTGATCACATGGTAAGTTATTATGCCTGTGTGGTTCCTTCACTTAGTCTCTTGTTCTGTAAATCTTTTCAGCCATCCAATCTGAAGCCTTTTAGGGTTTTTGCTGATTTCAGTTTTCTCATTTGCACTTATGCTGAAAAGTTGAACAGAATGAAAAATAATGCTGCCCCCTTATCCTGTGATCGTGGTAATCTCTGGCAGTTCTATTGATACTGCTAGAACTGCCAGTATAAAAGCTTTAATTAATTCATAAATGAGTGCCCAAAGCATTAGAGGCACCCCATTACAGATTTTTCTTTTTAAGCTAAATAAATTGATGTGCAGTGATTTGGGGAGAAACAACTTGCAGGACAGTAATTTTTTTTCGTCCACTTTAGTATTTTCTCCATGTATGTATGTATGTATTTGTAGGTATACTCTATTAAAATACAGATGCTTGATAGACACATCCTTTGATTGGCATGTCAAGTTATCTTTAGTTTTCCAATTTCCAGGAAACGTGTGCTCAGGATGCCCCGGTTGCTTAACCGGAAGCACACGAGGGGAGAGAGATGGGTGGGGATGTGGGTGGCCTGATTTAAAGATTAGTCGACTTATCGCAGGGTTAATCGGCTTAGTCTGGGTACAGATTTTGCAAATATTACAGATTTTAGATAGATAAGTTTTAACTTAATATTTAGAACAAGAAAATAGAGTTAAGAACAGACAATTTATTTTGAATGTAAAATGACAGAAGATGTAATTATTCTAGTTCACACACCGATTCCTTGGGTTAACTAATGCCGGTAAAGACTTTATTTTATTGTCAATATTAGGTACACTTACAATTTTTTACACAAGAGTGTAGTTCTTGAGAAAAAAACAAGACAGAATGTTTTTGAATCAAAGAGCTGTATTTTATTCTGCTCTGGCTTTTGAATTTGTAGAGGCTTTGGTTTGTAGCTGTTGAACTTCTTTCTTTGAGACTTGATGCATGTTGAATGCAGCTCAGTGTTCCCAAGTCGACCAGTGGTAGGAGCTTCCTGTTGAGTAACCCAAGGGATTTTTAATTGCTTTGGCTGGATTACTTTAATGCCAACTATTTGAGTCAAGACTTCTTTCTTGATCACCTTGTTGAATTCTTGGCTGTCATCAATTTAAGTCTTGGGCTTCTTATTTTATTTCTTTCGAACTGTTGGGCCTCTCTTCCTTTGATCTGTCCTTGTTTCTTCTGCGTGTAACGTCTTCTGTCTTGATATAGAGGTTGGGCAGAACTCGTTCATCTCGTTTTGGGCTGCTCTTTTTATCTCCTCTGATTTCTTTCTTCATTTCTCAGTTCGTATTTTCCACACTTCTTTGGCTGATTTTTCTTCCTTCTGGTTCTCGTTGACAGACCCCTTACAACATCATTATTAAGAACTTCTCATAATTGTCCCAGAAGATCAGTAGTTGCTCAATTCGCCTAACCTTTTCATTGTCAATATTAAAACTTAAATCTAACATTAACTTCTTATTTTTTAGTTTAAAATCCATACTTCAAAATTATTGGCAGACACAATTAAAGATATACCTTTTCTCCTCTACCCCTGCATTGATGCTTAACAAGGTGGACCTTTTTTTTGTTTGATAAGTAGGCATATCAAAGTGGATTGTGATACCTGTTTCCTGGGGATACCTAATCCACCCAATTAGAGAGTTTGTTCCTGAAATACTCTACCAGTGTTTTGGATCTTCTGAATCTGAAATTGGTATGCTTGTCCTGCAAGCTGTTTGCAATCTGCGTGAACCACAAGCTGACAACAGAACCAACATCTAGGATACAACATGTTTACTTAACCTGTAGGCTGTGGTAGGTCAAGCAAACTGATGTAGTGATAATATGGGGTGTACTCAATGCTCGAGATGTGTGCATAATCAAAATTAACATTCTTTATAGGATAAAATGAATAAATAATTGTTGAAATTGCCTTCCAAACTTATTGCCACAAAAGCTGGATGGTGTGGTTCCCTTACCACATATGAGGGGCTAAGATCATTTGTTTACCACTACCCTACCTCTGTGATTATATTTGATGTGTTCTAGGACTGATCTAACTATTGTTTTAGTCCGTAGAGGTGATTCCTCTCAAAGGATGTAGATGTACTTTTTTACTAGTGGAAAATGCTATAGACATCTTAAAATTCAGTACTTGATACTCCTTTCTAGGTTGATGAAGTAAGAAAGCAGAATGTCCTTTCAAAGATGGATAATCCGTGGAATGATATTTTGACCAACCTAAGCATAGGAGGATTGTTTTCTGAGGCATCTATGCCAGGAAAGATCAGCAACTCAGAAAATAAATTGGATTTGCAGCCACCGCCATTTAGTTCCTACTTTAGCACAGGAAACTTCCCTTCTGAAGCGTCTTCTCAGGGAAAGATTAGTGATTTCAATTTAGCTTCAAAAGAAACATCTGGGTTGAAGGAAACATCAGAGTGTGGCCACCACATTGAGTCAAATTTTTTGTGGGATTTTAATTGCACTAACTTGAGCATTGGAGGATTTCTGTCTGAGGTGTCCTTGCTGGAGAAACTAAAAAAACATGACCAAAGAAGTGAGGACAAACCAAGCTCGCAGGATGCGTTTGTTGCTGCATGCATTAATTCACAACCTGAAATTTCCAAGTCATCACCTCATGATTTGCACTCATCTATCTTGGATGCTGAAGAGACATGCCATGCATTTCCAGTGCGTAAAGCTTCATCAGGAAATGAAAACGCCACAACTTTGTGCGGAACAGCTGGTCCTGACAATTCAAAATCTTTCAGAATTCCATCATCCTCTAATGCTGCTGAGGTTTGTTTGCTGTAATCTTTTCTGGTTTCAGTTTCAAATAGCTTATTTTTGACCATCATTAGTTTTGGCTTTTGATAATACTGCTTCGGATTAAGGATCAACTCTTAAGTGTGGAGCTTCCTGAACTTGTTTGCTGCTTCACTATTACACGACTTTGTGATATTCTCATGGAAGGATTGACAATTTCTTATATATTCTGAAATAATTACAGCGCGCAACTCAAAATCTGATTATGCAGGATCAATCATCTCATCAACCAAAGACAGCCCTCTTTCCTCGTTCACGGGGTGTTTTCAATGAAGACAGCAGCCTTGGGCTAAAGGGCAAACATCAAATGGGTACTTTTCGCCTTTTCACTTTGCTTGTTCCATCTGAAATCTTTCTTCTTGTCCACAGTAGAACTTAACATGCTCCATTCATATGCTTGCTTTGCAGGAAGACTCTTTGGGACCATTTGATCTTGGACAGCCCATTTTGAGACCCGTTAGCGGTGGGGACAGTGTTAGCCTCAGCGAGTTCGTTAAATAACAAACTGTAGAGTCTTGAAATGAATACCATAAACAGAAAATTCTCCTCAGCTCGAGGATCAAATTCTTGATCGGTTGAAAGTAAAAATGATGCTCTGAATTGTTCATAAAAAGTTTTAAAACAATCTTGTGATTACATACATTTGTATTGTTATGTGTAATATAGCCTTAATTTATGCTTTTCATTCTCTTCACCATCTTAAGGCAAAGGATTTTGTAGGACTTTCTTATGGAACTCGAGAAATTTGTTTGAACATGCAATTTAGAAGTCTTTTTTTTTTTTAATAAATATAAAAGTTCCATTTGGTATAGTTCCTTAACAAGATATTGAAATGTATTAGGTGACATATTAGTAAATTACATATCTCCATGTTCTTTTTAATAATAAATATTTGTGAATCCTAAATAAATAGTATCCGAATGTCCTAAAATACTATAGTTGGCTTATTTTAAAAAGTAAAACATACGTAAAATTGTGGAATTATGAGATTCTTGAAATTAGTTGGTTCACGAAAGAACACGAGATTTAAATTCACATTTTTTGTTCTACTTGGAATGTGGATATGAAAAGGAATGATTTCTTTTGATTCAATTTATTTGTTCTACTTTTCTTTTTAGTTCGTTCAAACAAAAAAGAATATTCTTTTTTTCCTTTTTGACTTTTTAATTTCAACTTTTCACTAAACATATTTAAGAATACAAGATGAAAGGACATTCTAGTGCATTGAACATATTTTTAGCTTAATACTACAAAGTTTAAACTTTTTTTTTTACTTTTTAAAATTTTATGTCGAATCAAATCAAAATGTGTCAAATTAAAATGAAAGAGAGTAACATTTATGCATATGGTTTAATCATTAATGCCAATATATACTCTATTTACCGGGCATAAAATTTTCTACAATTCCAATCATTAGAGGAGTTACAATAATTTCTTTTTTTTGGGTAAAAAAAGAGAGCATGTTGGTGCATTAAGCTCTCGTTATATTTGGAATCTTGATAAATATCAAACCATAAATATCTGTTATATATAAAAAGGAGTATCTTGGTGTTGGGTTCGAAAGTGATTATGGTGTCATGCGGAAGCTTACAATTGCAAATCATGAGTGATAAATTAGATAACAAAAACATATACTAAAAACAAAATATTATTATATGATTTGACCAATTGGTCTACATATGAAAACTAATATAAACAAAGAATATTAAAACTGTAGAGTGAAAAATCTCCCCATAAACTAAACTCTTAAGCATCTACATTGTGCATTCTATTGTGTTATGTTATGAGCAGGGGCGGATTTACGTAGGACGAATGGGTATCCGAACCCCCTTCGTCAAAAAATTACACTATATATATAAGATTAAATTTTTAATATACGTGTATATATATAGTACTGAACCCCCTGAACATACACCAAAGGCGTAGCTCAGTGGCTTTGGGGGTTCAGGAATTCGCTCTACTGCACGCGAGGTCGCGTGTTCGAATCCAGGCAGAGGCATTTCTTTTATCAGCTTATATTTTAGGCGTTTTAATTTATTTAAAAATATAATAATGCAATCAGAAAATGATGTTTAGTTCCAAAAATTAAAACGCTGATTGGAAATTTAGGATTTATTAGTTTAATCCCTAATTATAAAGTCAAATATTAAAAAGCCCTTTTCTTCTTGATTCAACAGTTTAATCCGACCCGTTTATATCCGATTTGACCCGTTTAATTTATTTGTGGATATTATTTACGTGATTAATTTTTTTTGAACCCCCTTGATGAAAATCCTCCCTCCGCCACTGGTTATGAGAATATGGATCTTCAATTTATAGGATTCCAAACTTCCCTCTAAAGAAAGAATAAACCAAATATGAAAGAAAAATATATTTTCCTTTCATGAAAAGTAAAAACATTTATGGTAATATTTTGTCTTTTCTTTTAGGAAAAATAAACTTCAAATAAGGTAAGAAAATCAGGGCAAAACCCTAACACTTGGTGCATTAAACTCTCGTTATGTACAGAACCTTGAAAAGAATCGGACCATAAATATCTATTATATATAAAAAAGAGCATCTTAATGCATTAAGCTCTCGTTATGCATGGAATCTTGAAAAAATCGAATCACAAATATCTATTATACGTAATTTTATCTTGGGTATATAAATTAATTATATACAGTATTGGTTACATTTAACTGATAATTCTGAAATTTATGTTTCTAAGTTGTGATATGCCTAAGGTGAGGAGGATACAAAGCCTCATCCTAACTACTGGCCTAAAGAAAAGTCGTCCTACTCCCATTCTTTCAATTTATTTGTTTTTATTTCAACTTATTATAAAGTTTTAAAAAATATAGAAGAAGTTTTAATCTTATAATTTTAAATTAAAGATATGTCAAATTTATTAAAATACTTTTTAATCATGTGGTCTTAAATATGTCATGTCTAAAGTTAGAATTATAAAAGTTGTTAAAAAGGAAAATAAACATTTTTGAAAAGACTAAAAAAAAGGTAGGACAAACAAATTAAAAGGAATGAAAAAACTAATATCATGTTATGAATTTTTCAAATAATTTTGAAATTTCTCAAAAATGAAAAAGTGTTAAAAAGCTGAGTCATAAGACTTACACAATCTTCTTTCCTTTGAAATAATTTTTTAGGATGTGAATTAGTTTGAAGAGCTAATTTACATAATATGCTAGCGATGCAAGAAGAAAATGATCAAAATAGTTGTCCATGTTGTTGAACTGACAATCCAAGAGAAACATAATCAAAATAAATGTTCATGTTAGTGAACATACTACAAAATAGATACATTTTTGAACATACGTAAACTACAAATGTTCCTCTAGAAGAATATGTAGATAGATGACGAATGTTCCTCTAGAAGAATAGGCAGATAGATGACAAATGTTCCTCTAGAAGAATAGGCAGTATAGATGTCATCATACTACCAATATTATTAGAGTTTACATATACAAAAAAACACATCGGTAATAATAATTATAGGTTTTATTAATTATCAATGTGAGATTTGTTTAGCTTTGATGCTATGTAAAATTGGATTGTCCAAGCTTTATATAAGGAGATGACTTATATCATTAACTATCATGTGAAACTTTTTTTCATTTTTTAACATAAATGATCATATACTTATTCTTAGGAATATGTATGTGAACCACTCTTGTTAGACAACTGTTTTTTTAAGAGGCACTCATATAAAGTGAAACGTTTTACCTGACATATAAGAAAGACGTAAGCCTCGAAGCACTAGACCTTAATCCCCAATTTTGAGTTAAGAAATCAAAGTTAACGGCAAATTAAAGGGATTGAATTTTTTGCCATTTGGCTTGTACTTAGAGTAGATTGTATATAATATAATTTGACTAGGTTCTACTAGCCAAAACTTTGTTATTTTATTACAAATTAAACAAAAAATGTATCTCCAAAAACAAGAGTAAACTTCCTTGATAAAACAGAAGGAATTTGGTTACTAATCATGGACATAATTCATAATTTTATTTTATTTTTCCATATTATTTTCCATGTCGATAAAAGCAAAGAAGTAAAAGAAAATGACACTTTTTACAAATATTACATGAATATAAATATTTGCCGGCCAAATGTACAAAGAGAATTACAACTTCTCTAGCATTTTTTGCCATTTATAGTTATTATCACCACTCATATTATTCCACACAAAACGTTAAAAGAATTTTTTGAGATTCGCATCGTGTAAGGACCATAATGGGTTGTGTAGTAGGCAAGGGTTATAGTTTCATGACTCCGGAAAGACTTGAGAGGATGAAAAATGAGAATGGTTATGTTAAAGGAAATGGAGTTGAAAAACAACGACGAAGAGAACAACAACAACAACAAATGAGGGATATTGCTCGAATTCGCGATCAAGAAGGGAATCATGTAGAACTTGATCAAGAAGAGAAAAGAAATGGAAATAATGGAGTTAAAATAGGAATAATTGATAATGGTAGGAAAATAGGAGGAGACGATCAATTGGTGGATGGATGGCCGAAATGGCTTGTTGATAATATTCCTAAAGAGGTTTTGCTTGGTTTAGTACCAAAGACTGCTGATTCATATGAAAAACTTGATAAGGTAAATTCATTTCCAGTCGGATTCAGAATTTAAACTTTCAACTTTTAAGATTTTTAATATAATATTTCATGCACTTCAGCATTAAATGAATAACCTAGTGCAAAAAACATCTTGTGTACATATGAGAAAGGGTTGTCTCACCCAAGGGATTATGATGTAAATAGTCTACATACCCTAACACAAATTCAGTACTAGTTGATTCTACAACTCAAACATGTGACCTATATATGGTCACGCGTAAACAACTTTAGTACCGTTACTTCAAGACTCCCCTTCATTATCACTTTGACATTATGAGTCCAATATTTAATATTTATTGAAATTTTAATTATAAGTTTCACCTAAATATCTACACTTCGTACATAATTAAACATTAATTGAACTCATAGCGAACTCATATAGTTGATTTCTCATATGGTCATGATTCTGACTCAACTAATAGTTATCATTTCATAAAGTCGTATTTCTTCTTGATAATTTCAATTTTCTGAAACCACAACTATTAGTTGAGTAACTCTCTGAGAAATTAACTCCGCAAAAATAATTGGTAATTACCTTAATACATGTTTTTTTTTTGCAGGTAGGTCAAGGGACATATAGCAATGTGTATAAAGCTAGAGATAGAAAAAGTGGGAAAATAGTAGCCTTAAAGAAGGTTAGATTTGATACAAGTGAACCAGAAAGTGTGAAATTTATGGCAAGAGAGATTATAATATTGAAGAAACTTGATCATCCAAATATTATAAAGCTTGAAGGATTAGCTACTTCAAGAATGCATTATAGTCTTTATTTGGTTTTTGACTTTATGCAATCTGATTTAACTAAACTTATCAATCACACTCAAGGAATTAGACTCACTCAGCCTCAGGTAAGTAAATTACTTATTTTCCTCATTTTATAATTTTTTTTTTTTATATAATAGGTCTAATTGCACAATTTAGAGGAATTATATATGTGGTAATTATATTGAGTGTCTAATTATTTAATGTTTTTCTTGTATAGTTTGGAACCCGAGATCCTGATTAAGAACGTGAGATCTTACTCTGTCGAGTATAGTTATCACAGTTAAGAAACTATCAAAAATCAATCTTATCGGTAGGGTTTTAAAAATTTTCTAGCGCCATAAATTGGAAATTGCAAATCGATCTCTAATCTTATCGGTCGAGGTTTTTTCACAAAAATTAAATTAAATTAAAGAGTATAAATAAAATAAACATAGTTTTAAATCAATAAGCACCAATAGTTTAGTGGTAGAAATGCATCTTATCATAGTAGAGATGTGAGTTCAAAGACCATATAGTGCATTTTATCATTATGTGATAAAAAAACTGACATTATCTCTACTATATTTCATTTTTTACACCGCATAAAATAATAGTAAATAAACTGACTCATAATTTGTAAGATGAGATTGTCAAATGATAATCAAACATCTTACTTGGTGTACTGAATTTTATATAAATCAATAAACATTATATTAGCTATACTTGTTTTGATATATGAATAACTCCCCTTTCTAGCCAACAAACAAACGATCCCTAATAATGTAGATATTATTTACACGATCAATATATATATTAAATAAGATTTTGTTGCAGATAAAATGTTACATGGAGCAATTGTTATGTGGACTCGAACATTGTCATGAAAGAGGAATATTGCATAGAGATATTAAAGGGTCAAATTTGCTAATAGACAAAAATGGGATACTAAAAATAGGTGATTTTGGACTTGCAAATTTTTATGAAAGAAAGACAAAGATTCCCCTTACAAGTAGAGTTGTGACACTTTGGTACAGAGCACCAGAATTACTTTTGGGTTCCACTAATTATAGTGTTGGAATTGATCTTTGGAGTGCTGGTTGTCTTTTGGCTGAAATGTTTGTTGGAAGACCTATTTTGCCTGGTAGAAATGAGGTAAAAAAAACAATATTTTTTTTATTAAAATCGTTTTTATTAGTGAATTGTTAAAACTTTTTTACCTTATATTATTCGAAGTTACTTAGTTAATTCAATATTTGATTAGAGGTACAAATGAGCTAGATGTCATTCCTATTATTTTTTGGTTAAATTTTACAGATTGAACAACTTCACAAGATATTTAAGTTATGTGGTTCACCGACAGAAGAATATTGGAAGAAAGTGAAGCCACCAACAACATTTAGACCACCGCAACACAAGCCATGTTTTGGGCAAATTTTCCCAAATTTGCCTCATTCTGCTTTTCCCCTTTTATACACACTTTTGTCCGTTGAGCCTCACTTGCGTGGCACTACTTCTACTGCCCTTCAAAATGAAGTAAGTTACGACAATTATCTAAATACATATCTTATTTTATTATAATCTCTAAAATTTCCTATCATTTAAAAGAATTTCAAAAATCTCCTCTCGGATACATCACTCTCCTCTGGCTGATACATCTCTATTCCCCTCTCGGATACATCCCTCCCCTCTCTGATACGTCCCCTAGCGTATGTACCCGGATGTCTGTTGATGTATTCGAAAGTCCAGTGATGTATCTGGATATCCTATCCCCTCTTTGATGCATCCCTCACTTATGTATCTAGAAGTCCAGTGATGTATCGGATATTCTATCCTCTCTGATACATCCCTCACTTATGTATCCAGAAGTCCAGTGATGTATCCGGACATCCCATCCTTTCTGATACATCCCTCACTTATGTATCCGGAAATATTCAAAATCCATAAATTTTAAGAGATTTCTGTAATTTGAAAAAGAGTAAGAAATAATTATGTGCACCCATATTATTGAGCACTAAAATTTAATTGGTTGAACATTGTGTTAGTTCTTTACAACAAGCCCATTAGCATGTGGGCTCTCTGAACTGCCTGTTTTCAAAGTGGAAGACGATGGGCCGGCCCAATCCATTGATATCACAAGGTATCTTCGATTTTACATGTGCTATTTAAATTAAATTTCGTATTTTTAATTAATATTGACAAATTTCAAACAAACTTCATAATTATTGTACAATTAGACTTTCACCATAAAAATCTTTAATCTATGTTCCAACATGTTAATATAAAAATCTTTTTCTTACTTATTGATAGATTTTATCACGAGCTTTCAGAAATTCTAAAATATATAAAATTTAAACTTTTATCTTCACCTTTTTCTTTATGACCTTATATATTTACATATTTGTAAATTACTACAATTTCCAAAATGGTATAATTATTAATTACACATGTGTGATTATTAAAATGATTATATATCATTGTTCTATATATAGTAGGTATATTGATTATCCTTTTAGACAATAATCATTAAAAAAGAGACTTTAGGACCAAGGCAAGTTAGATCATTACACATTAGATTAGGGGTGTGCAAAAACCGAACCGACCGATAAACCGAATCGAAAAAAGTGTTATTGGTTTATTGTTATTGGGTTATTGGGATAACGGTTATTTAATGGTTTTACAAAAACAAATTATTGGGTTATCGGTTCGTTATTGGTTTTTAATATTGGGTTATTGGGTTAACCGATAACCCATTATGAATATAATAATTTACTATTTTAATTTTTAGTTATACATATATATAATATATTAAAAAATATATTAATATAATTAGTAGTATATTAGACTAAAAATATAAAACCCTACGCAATAATTAACACTACTTAACAATTAACTCTCTTTTCTACTTTTAGTTATTTAACCTTTAGGTTTTACTTTTTAGTATTACTTATTTACTTTAGTTAGTTTATAATTGACTAATATTAAATTTTACACGATTGTAAATATCTACAATTTGATTAACGTCAGGAATTCAAATTGTGTGTGTGTTTTTTTTAAAAATAATGTAAGAACTTCATTTAGTTACCATAAGCATGGCCTCATTTGCTACTGTTTTGACTTTTGTCTATGATTTGGTTTTATTTGATTCTCTTTATTGCATAAAGGGGATCTCGTTTTATATATTATTTTCTACTTTTAGTTATTTAACCTTTAGGTTTTACTTTTTAGTATTACTTATTTACTTTAGTTAGTTTATAATTGACTAATATTAACTTTTGCACGATTGTAAATATTTGCAATTTGATTAACGTTAGGAATTCAAATTGTGTGTTTTTTTTTTAAAAATAATGTAAGAACTTCATTTAGTTTACCCATAAGCATAGGCCTCATTTGCTACTGTTTTGACTTTTGTCTTATGATTTGGTTTATTTTGATTCTCTTTATTGCATAAAGGGGACCTCGTTTTATATATTATGGTGATCGAAAATTTAACCAAGCCTTTGTTGTGATGACCAAATACAACAAGTTGGTCCTTTGTTGTCCCGTTTGGAATGATTATTTCGATGTATGCGTATCGCGTCAAATTATTGGATAAGTCATATATTTGTTTTGAAAGCATTTCTTATTGGTTAAACCAAAAACTGAACCGTTAAAGACCTAAAACCGATAAACCGAAAACCGATAACAAATATCTTATTGGTTTGGTTATCGGTTTAGCATATTTAAAAACCGAAAACCGATAAACCGAACCGATAATACTTATAACCGAATCGAACCGAACCGACCGATACACACCCCTACATTAGATGTCACAAAATTAATATTATTGTCACAAGATTAATAGTATAAAATATAATCATAGTCTTATTGACATAATCCCCTGCAATACAAGATGATAATTATTATATCACGAGCACAAAAGGCCATCATTACATATTTAATATAAATATATAATATAAAGTTATTTATTTATCCTTTTTCCTTTATTTTTGGGTGGTGTCTGCTTGTGGTCCCTTATTTTTTTGTTAAAATCAGGAATTTAATTCTTCTTGATATTCGACAAAAGATATTTGAGTCTTTTAAGTAATCTTATTGTATAAATTATGGTCCCTTCAATAATGGAATGCATAATTATATATTTTTATTTAAACTATCCATATTATAACTAGGGAAAATAGAGATTTTAATCCCTGTGTTATTTAACTATGCATATCTCATAATATTGATATATATATATATATAGTTTTCATACTAATAACTAAATGGTGTGTATCTATTTATTTTCTTGTATTTTGCTATGATGATTAATAAATAATTAAAAATAAATTGCACCACAGGAAGAGAGCTTCAAAAGGCAAACGGGTTAAGAAAAATAGAGAGGGCTATAAAAAATTGCTCTCCAATATTTCTGAAAACTCAAAAGAGGTAAATTCTTTTTTCTTTTAATTATGTTTTTTTCTCTTGAATTTGTAAGAAAATGTACTCTATTCGTCTCAATTATCTATTGTGATTTCTAAATTCAATAAAGCATTAGTTTTGTTCCCAAACTATTAACAACATTAAAAATACACCTCTACTTGACTAACTAAACTTAGATACACACCGATCTACTGCATAGCATAGCAAGTGGTTTCAAACATTTGCAGGAGCATGAGACTCTTAATTTAATAAAAACGAGAGAAGTTTGAAAACACCTCTAAAATTTAACGAGAATTTAGGGGTGTATTTCACTCATATTACACGATTAGAGAGTTCAGTTAGTCAAGTAAATTTTCTTGAACTATAGTTCTACTTTTTTTTTAAAAAAAAAAATTAACTTTTTTCATTCTAAATAGGACACAAAATGCCATAAATACCTCCACATGCATCCAACCAAATAACATGCACATGAGGTTGGCAATTAACTTCCACTTACCAAAACAAATTTGGACATCAACCAATCATTCACAAAAAAAAAAAAAAAAATGGATTTATCATTCACATATTGTAAGGTTTCAATAGTATATATGCATTTTTATCATCATCAAGATAATAAGTGGAATAAATCTTTCTATCTTTAATCATATATTTTTTATTTGAGCCTTTGAATTGCAAAAAAATATTATCAAGAAAAAAAATTCCTTTAATAAACTTTACATGTTTTAAATTCAAATTAATCAATATTTCAGTATGTATATCATACATCGAAAGAACAATACACTAAAAATTACAAGTTAATTACATGCATTTGGATTTAATACATATACACTTATTGTATTACTATATCTGGACATATTATAACAAATAATTTGTCATATTTTTCTATACTTCTAATTTTTCACTTTTTATATTAAATTACTTACATTTACCCTTTTAGTAAACATGACAATATAAGATCATTTTATAATACTGTCCGCGTATATAATTGAAACTGATTAAATTTTCCTTAATTTTGATTTAACAGGAAAAGCAAGGGGAGTCAAGTAACCAAAGCCAAGATATGGTTGAAAGTAGTAGTAATTCATTTTCCTTAAACATGATTAATAATAATATTAATCAAAGTCCTCCTCCTTCAACAACTCCATTTTTCAAATTTAGAAACATTAATCAATTTTCTAAAACTGAGGCACATCCTAATGCTCTCAAAAACATTAAAAATTATCCAATTTTATTAGCCTCTATTACTGAAGCATCCAAAAATTATGAAGATAATAGATTAAGTCTTAATCGTAGGTCAATCTCAACCATTGATTTTAGAAATCATCATGATCTAATGGACCACAAAATCTCTAAGATATTTAGCTTTGAAGATGCTAGTTAATTAGTTATTAGTAAATTCTGATTTTGATCGTTGTGATATCTGACAAAGTGTATTGGACCTTTAATTAAGAAATTTAATTGATGCACTTAGGTTTTTAATCCTTTTGCTTGTGTTTTTTTTTTTTACAAATTTATTGAATTATTAACCGATACATTACTTATTCTGTCTAATGTTGAGTTTGTATTGTTTTTCGATATTTGAGAGTAATATAATTCTAAAAATACTTTTAATATATATTTTCTAAATAAAGGGACAAAAAATAAAGCTTTTTTATTATTATTAAATGGAAGGTTAAATATGTTGAGTTTGATATAATAAGCAACAAAATTGAAGGATTAAAATGCAATCATCCCATTAATTAATTAGAAATGTTGCTCTTTTTTTGTTTAATTTAACTGTTTACTCGTGCATTTGGTTCAGAAATACTGTTGATTTTGATTGTGTGTATTATTTTAATTTGATGAAATAAAAAATACAATATGCAAAGATTTTCTGACATACCTAAATTACTTAGTAATTTGTTTGTTTTGGGGGGCAATTAACAAGCTTTTTTTAAAATTAAGGTTTAAGTCATAGACGATTCCTTAAAATTTGTCACTGAATTTATATACGTAAACACCTTAATTAGAATTAGTATTTATTGAACAACTTCTTATTAAATAAATTATGTAGTCAACTTTAAAATACTATTCTTATTTATGAAAACTTCACTTCACTGCTATTTTAGTATGTAGCTCTGTTTTTTTTTCACTTTTAAATTTTTTATTTCAATTTATGAAAACTAAATCATATTTACTTTTCTTTTTCTATTTATTGAAGAACTCATTGACTTGCTACAAACAAACTAATTATTTCCAATCATAGAGCACTAACAAATTACGAGGGGCGTATTTACTTGTCCAATCTCTTTCAAGAGCATTAGTGGGGCAATGGAGACATCGACATGTCCATTTCCAATAAATTAAACTCTATATATGAAATTTAAAAAAAAAGTTATATATATACTCGAAGTATAATTTTGTTTGTCTAGTTTTAACTTTGCACGGAATTTAAGAAATTTAAGAAGACTTTTAGACTAAAACTATGTAGAATAGGCCAAAATGTCTTCAATTTGTTGGTATTAAACATGTTAAGTGGAAAATCAGAATAACAAAGTCGCCAAAAAAGAGAAGCATGTGTTCTTTTTGTAACAGACTAAAAAAAAGTAAAACAAGCAAATTGAAACGTAAGTAATAGTATATAGTGAACATTTTAAAAGAAATTCTGAATCCGTCACTGATCAGATAGAAACACAAATTAGCAATTCAAGCTATGGCTAAACTTCATTGAAAACTTACCAAATAAGTACAAAAAACACACACATATGTATACAATAATCATGACTTAATTCTTCCCATTCATTACACATACATGATGTTCATATAACCACCATACAAAAAACCTTCAAAAAACAATTTGTTACATGGCAATATCAAGAAGAAGTAGAGAATCAAGAAGGGGAAAAATATAAAATAAAGTTTTCCTTTTATTAAACACACCACTAATCGTAATAATTATCAGAGAATTTGCTCTTAATCCACTTGAAGCTGTTCATCAAAGATGTTTTAACCTTACCTTCAACGGAATACATGTTATAACTAGCTATTCTTTTCCTCCTCTTCGTCTCTGAATTCCCCCCCACAGGTCCATTGAAGCTAAAAGATTTCGTTCGATCCTCGAAATCAAATCTTGCTTCTTTGTAAGATGCAGAGTGATAAGGGAAAGATTTACTCTTCTCCATGATCAAGAAAAAGAGAAAAAAAAACTCAAAAAATGGTATATTAGTTAGAACAAGATGAAGTAAGAAATGTGTATATCTTATGTGTATATATGTTATATTGTACGTTAGTGGGTTTTATGCATGGGCCCAGAAAGTGACTTAGATTTAATATTTTTTAGAAGATTGTGGTTGTTTTTCGAGATTCGTTTTTTTTTAAAATATGGATATCATCATTTGATGGCACGGTTTGTTCTTCAAATACGTTGGTCTTTAATTTTTATCGGTTAAATAAATTGGTCTATATCAAATTTATATCTAATGTGACATAAATTCTTTAAGGACAAAATATATAAATTTATGTCCTGCAAAAAAGTTATTTATCTTGAGGGGAAAAAAAATCGGGATAAAATAAGGGCAAAAGCGCAAATGACCCGGATATTACAGGATAAAATGTTGTATTGCTTCTTCTGTCCCAATTTATGTTGCATTTTTCGAATTTCAAGATGCAAACAAGTCTTTCATGATTTTTTCATGTCTTTTAAATATTTTAAATTGTCAATAAATGTTACTTATAATACTTTTTTACTTAGTTTTTGAATATAAAAATTTATTTTAAAATTTTGATATCTAAATTCACGAATCACGATCTAAACTAAATAATTTGATTTTCAAAATTCAGACTATATTATATTAATTGAAACAAAGGGAATATTATATAGCTGGATTTGATGGATGTGTGAGTATTTGGCTGTTTTGGGATATGATGAAGAAAAAGTGGTCACTTCGAGAAATTTAAGGCTTATTTTGGTACAAGATAATAAAAGATCATATCAAGGAGTAGTTGAACCAATCTTGGGTAGTGACTAGTGTCCATAACTTATTATATACATGTACTAACTAATATTTTTATTCCTAATCTTCTTTCATTAATTGTTATAATATATCAAGAAGGAAAATGATTAGAATGTTTAAAGTTAGGTATATATTCTTGAGAAAGTGTGTAGAAGCTAAATTATTTTAAAGAATTTTGAGGGGTGGGTAACTGAGTAAGTTCAATTATAAAAAGACAAAAGGGTTTGCTCACATACATCTATTTGTAATTTTAAATCATGATTTTGTATTAGCGTTTAAATATGTGATTTGGGATCATGAGTTCAAATTCTCCAAAAACATGATTTGAGATTTCAAATCACGATTTTACTCAATATGCAAATTTAACTCATAAGTTTATATTTTATAAAAAAAATAGACGCATTATTATAGATTTTATATTTTTGAAAAAATCATGCTCAGCATAAAGAGACTATACATACTACGTGAAAAGATTATATTCAAGAATAACTAGCTAAACTATTATTGATTAATAAATCATTATAAAATTACGGGTATTTGAAGGTTCGTGACCGCAAATATTCTTTTTTTTAAACAGCGCAAATAATTATTTATAAAAGGAACATTGATTTTTTTTATTTTATTTAAAAAGACAATAGGGTTTGCTCAGATAGTAAGCATCATTTATCTTTAATCCTAAGGTTGTATGTAAACATATAATGTGTTATTCGTAATTTTGAATCATGATCTTATATCAGCGTTTGAACATGTGATTTGAGATCATAATTTCAAATTCTAAAAAAACTATGATTTGAGATTTCGAATCATGATTTTATTTTATTTTAAATGCAAATTTGACTTATAAGTTTATATTTTCTATATATATATATATTTTTAAAAACATGTTCAGTGTGAAGAGACTATACGTACTATGTGAAAAGATTATTTTCAAAAATAACTAGTTAATACTATTATTGACTAATGAGTTTTTATAAAATATTTGAAAGTACGTAAACACAATTTATTTATTAAAGAAACACGGATTTTTTTTTTATTATTTTTGTTGGGCCATCACCAACTAAGGCAAATGGAGTTATCAAGTAGTGTGAAGTCCACTTACGTAGCGTCATAGCCCATATGTACTTGTGGGCCCTAGAGTATGGAAATGGGCCTAGTGGGGGCCCAATGGTAATTCCAAGAGACAAAAAATAACAGCAAGTGGGCATTCCTCCTTCAACATGGCCTACAAACAAGTTTCCTCATTTTAGTTGTAGTTGTGGCCCTTCCTTGTCCCCCAAATATTTATATGAAAAAAAACTTTGTAATATAGTAGTAAATAAGGGATCAATATTTATTTGAAATATAATATTGTTCTAATATATATTATTTACAATATAATAGGGATAAGAAAGTAAAGCTATTAAAATGTTACAAGAATAGATATGGAGTACCATGATTATGTTGTACGAGAACAAGGGAGATATATTAGTGATTTTCCATCAATTTACCTTAGTGATGGACGAATTGATGCGATATATTCAAGAGAATATGTCCTGGTGTATGCCATTCACAAATGTCATAATATTGACTGATAAGACGTGTGGTGGAGTTAACGATTGGTTGGATATTTGGTGACAAATTCTGAAATCTAAAGGTTTAAGGTTGAGCCGCACTAAGAAACAATACCTTAAATGCAAGTTTAGTGACAAATCGCAAGAAACAATGGTGGAAGTAAAGATTGATTCACAAGGCATACCCAAGAAAGAAAGTTTCGAATCATTGGGTCTATAATCAAAGCAAATGAAAAGATTGATGATGATGTTTTTCATCGTATTAGAGAGGGGTGAGTGATTCAAGTTTAGGGTACTATGTGATAAAAATATGTCACCAAAGTTTAAAGGTAAGTTCTACATAGTTTGTTAAGACCTATGTTGTTGTATTGAGCAAAGAAATGATCTGTTAAGAATCCACATGTTTAGAATACGAAGATAGAGGAGATGAGAATGTTGAGACGTATGTATGGACATATTAGGAGAAACAATATTAGGAATGAAGTTATACATGAGACGGTGGAAATGGTCTCCATTGAGAATAAATGAGAAAGTGAGACTAAAAAGATTTGTACATATGAAGAAGAGTTGCGCGTGTGAAAGTTTGACTATAGCAGGTATAGAGAAAAAGTAGAGGTAGTCCAAAGAAAAACCAGGGAAAGGTGATTAAACAGGACATGGTATATCTTCAACTTACTGAACACATGATCCTAAATATAAATGTTTGGAGGTCGGATATTAGGGAAGAAGGATAGTAGATAGCCGAGCGTTGTAGTACATTTACATGGGGGAGGCAAAGAGCTCATTTTCTCTTCTTTTTTAGCAGTCTTACCTAGTATTCACATAGTATCTTATCTTTCTATTTTACTATTAGTTTAGTTGTTTGCTTTTGTTTATATTGTTATTCTGCAATCACTATTTTTCTTTCTACCTAGTTTAGATTACATTTTTTTTTTTGAAGGCAAGGGTATATCGGAAATAACCTCTCTACCCACAAAGGTATGGGTAAGGTTTGCTTACATCCTATTCTCCCCAGATCCCACACGTGAAATTACACTAAGTATGCTATTGTTGTTATTGTACACAATATAGCTATATTTTGATGTTTTATAGCAAATATATGTTGGTCCACCTATTATCCACATAGATACAATTAGGCAGAAACATTGAACTCTACGAACAGAGCTATCAGGGGAAGCCTTGCATGAAACTTGGCTTCGGTTCAAGAAGAAGCTGAAGTGATGTCCAAATCATAGGTTGCCAGATGATGTCCTTTTGGAGGTGTCCTAGAGGTCATTGAACTTATGAACAAAGCTATGACATATAATATTGTTGGAGGTTCTATGATGCCTCACACTTTCACTAAGGCCAGTGACATGCTTGACAATATGACTAAAACAAACAGAACCTGGGATATCAGAGAGTCTGAGGTTTCGGTTAGCGGCTATGCTAAAGGAATGATCGCAGAACAGCACAGATAAAGCTTCTGGAGATGAATGATGATGACAGCAATTAATGTAAACTAATAACAGAGATCATCAAATGAAGAATATAAGTCAGGAAACTGAAGTGACCGATAATGTTAACTAATGACAGAAGGAACTAAATGATTAGATAAATACTATCCCCTCCGTTCCAATTTATATGAAGGTGTTTGACTAGGCACAAAATTTAAGAGAAAAAGAAAGATTTATTGAACTTGTGGTCTAAAACAAGCCAAGCCATTAAAATTTTTGTGGCTTTAAATCATCTCATTAAGGATAAATGAGAAGTTCGAAGTATTTTTATGAGATAAAGAGAGATGTCATTCTTTTTGCCATAATGGTAACTATGATGTCTCAAAACTTGGCATTCAATTAAAAACTTCAAATTAGGCCAATTCAAGTCTTACCGCCATCTTTGTTGTGGTCTATAATTGAAGAAGAGTGACTCTGCGAATCAGCATTAGCTTTAGTGCATCTGACTATTGGAACACTATATTTTGAAAGCTCTGATAGCAGGGTGTCAGCAACCATGGATGGAGTCAAATCAAAACCTGAAGAAGAGAGAATTTTTGTCAACACTAGTTTCGCTTTCTTCTTTATTATGGAAAAAGAGTACTATTGAGTGCATAAAATCCATAACTTCTTAGAAATAAGACTTAAAGGCGCAAATTGCAATAGAAATCCCAGTGATGGAGAAAATTCACAATCAAGCCTTCAGAAATCACACCAAACAACCAAACGAAACAAAGGAATATAGAAGGTGGGCTGAAGGTTAAATGAGTACAGTATTGGCAGAAACTCAGAATATTTCCAACATAGCCACCTAATTGTACAATGACCTATTACAATGAAAAAAGAACAGAAATTAATTGAATTTCAGTGAAAAGTGTCCAGCATAGTAGAATTTCAGACGAATTTCTGAATAATCGCTAAAAGACCCAACCCATAGTTTATAACTAGAAATGATCAACGTCAACTAAACTTCAAGTGAAATAAAGTCCGCAAGTATCAAAGCTCACAATGATTTCTAATAATGACTCGGATAAAATCCATACTTAGCACCCAAGGGAGTGACCTAGTGGTCAATGAAGTGGATTGAAAACCACGAGGTTTCAGGTTTAAGTGCCCATTTGGATTAGCTTATTTTTAGCACCCCTATGGCTTTTACCTTTTGACTTATAAGTTACTTTTTATAAGCCCATCCAAACAGGCCCGAAATCCCAGCAGAAATAAAACAGTAGGTGATTTCTTTCCATTTGTCCAATTTTTCTCTTTAAAATTGTCCACACACAGCAGTCCTAAAATTTTGTGACCACTTGCCAATGCAACAAGTGATCAACACCCCCCCCCCCCCCCCCCCTCCCTCTCTATGATCAAAGTTCAAGATTGATGGAAAAAAGTAATTGTCCTTGTTTAATTTCAACCATAATCCAAGCCAAAAAAAGAAAAGAAAAAAGAAGCAACAAATACAAAAAGAATCAATTGAAGAATTTAAAAGAACTAATCAAAAAACATGAAGAAAATAAAATACCTGTGGTAGGATACATATTTTTGTTGAAGAGGAAGAGGGGAAGTTGTTAATTGTGGTACCAAACAGTACTTTTCATCAAAGGACAAAATATGGTGCTGTATAAAATAGGCCCACAACTTTGATCAAAGTGTTACAAGAAAAAGGAACTTTAGGAGTGGGGATATATGAAGGTGTTCTTTCATGTTTAATTATGAGAAACCCAAGGTCAATTTGTGGGGTGGGTGGGGGAAATAATGGTACATATTTATTTATCAATTAGTCATCCCTTAAGTTCTCAGGAATTCCAATTTCTATCCAGAGAATCAATATAATCGACCCAACTATTTCGAGATTGAGGCATGCTTGCTCAGTTATGCATGACTCTCACCAGTTCATGAAGTAGCAGACAGTAGCAGAAAGAAATGCAATCGATATTAGGAAGGCATTGCAGATAACGTGTTGCTTATGACAAATGCAGTGACACCATAACGCCCATTCATCCTTTCCCTTTGAAAAATCTGTTTTAAGTGCAAATATAGGATGAATTATTAGAATTGTGTGGCTATGTATTATCATAAATTTAGGTAGCTTTTTCAAGAAAGCCATAATTAAGAAGTACAAACTTTCATATACTCCATGAATGGAGGGAAACCTCCAATCAACATGAATGTCAAAAATCCAAATATGAAAGCTGCAAATGCACATCTTGCCTGCATAATTTCAATTAAAGCAACGGAAAAAATGAGACTTCTTGTAGGAGAAATTAATCACAAGGGAATGAAGGGTCAAGTTAAAAATCCCACTAAGGAGAAATAAGTTACCTGGATGGAAGTATATTGGTTCCCGCATTAATATAGATGATTCCAATGCAGACGGAGACCATCAAGCAGATCATTACGCTCAGCCAGTAATAGACAAAGTCTCTTGACATATTAACAAATGACCATTTGGTTAAGGTGTAGGACTGCATAAAGAGACTAGCCTGGCTATCCTTGGAATCTAGCACTGTTCCTTTTTATTACAAACACACAAAAAAAAAACATTTAATGAGAGAAGAAATTAGATAGATGATGAAGAAATCAAAGATCAAGGTATGGTACATTAATACGTACAACTTTGGGAAGTTCTTCTACTTGGTAAGTAGCAGTACTGAGAACGACCATGGAAGTCAACAAGACTTCGAATTGCTACTGTAGTTTTCATCTTGTTTATAGGATCGTCACCACACTGATCAAACTGATCAAAATAAGAAAAGAATAAGTTAAATGAAGTCAAAGATCTTTCTATCCAAAACCATACTAAATGATAAAGAAAATTATCTATATAGTAGAGTATTACTGTTTTTAATGTTATTAGCTTATGAAAAGGGCATTTTTCTATAATGACTATAAATTGGTAAACTTAATATAGCCAGACAAAGAAGTCATCTGACAGCCACTTAAACTACACAAATATATAAAAAGAAATTGATACATCATTAATAATAATAATAATAATATATAAATCCATGCTAATTTTGCTTAAAGAAAGACCAACAGAAAGTGGTCACTTTTTATTGCAGTTATCAAAACAAAAAGGCATGGTGTGTATTTAAAAAGTTATTCCTGCATCTCGCTGGGCAAACATGCAAACATTTGGAGTTTGATTAGTAACAGGGTGATCTCAAAAGATATACCTTGATTGACCTCTTAGAGTTGCCTCACTTTGTTGAAATAGAGTTAATGCACCAGAGGAAATGATCTGATGTATCATGTATCCAGTCTTTCAACTACATTCATATGAATAGGAAGTAGGGACATCATATGCGTAGGCATAGTACACATTCAAGTATCACCAGTAATCCCCACATGAGCAAGAGCCATCTTTGAAATGGTGGAACCGGTTAATATCTCTAATAATGATCTCCCTTGAGACAATTTTACAAATGAACTTGAATGCTGTATGGCAGTCCAAACAAATCCGAAGATTCTTCTTCACTCTAATAGGAGCACCAGGAGGTGTAACAATCAGCCCAAATGCAACAGCTAGTTTCTCACTATGATAGGAGAGAAGAATCTCCTTTTGTCTCCTCTCTACATCATGGAGATCAATATCTACCATAGGAACATAACCAGCTTTAGCCATTAGCTGTCCCAGTTCCTCCAGTTTGGCATATATATCATCACTTCGCGGATGGCTTCTGTCTCCTACTATAAATGTGTAAATACTATCTTTCACTTCAATCCAACTCATACCAGGTTCCTTTTTTACTCTACTGTTCTTCATAAATCTTCTTACTTTTGCGACATCTCCCCACAACCCAACTGATGCATAAATATTTGCAAGGAGAACATGAGTGCCAGATTTCTCTGGTTCAAGGCTAAAAAGCATCTCAGCAGCATGTTTTCCTACCTCTACATTCTTATGGATTCTTGCAGCACCAAGAAGTGCACCCCAGACAGATGCATTAGCTTCAAAAGGCATCTTATTTACGAGCTCAATAGCATCATCTAGTTTTCCTGCTCGGCCCAGGACATCAATCATGCATGCATAATGCTCTTGAGTTGGTTCGATCCTAAACGAGTCTTTCATTGTTTCAAAATACTTCTTGGCTTCTGCAACTAAGCCAGCATGATTACATGCATAAAGGACACTAACTAATGTTATGTGATTTGGAGATACATCATCTTTTAACATCTCACCAAATAAATGAAGCGCCTGTTTCGCATGTCCATGTTGGGCAAGTCCTCCAATCATTGCCGACCATGAAACGATACCTTTCTTAGGAACCTCATGGAAAGCACAGCTAGCATCTTCTATACTTCCACACTTGGCATACATGTTAACTAGAGAGTTACCAGCAAACACATCTGACATGAACCCAAACTTCAACACATGAGCATGTATTTGTTTCCCCTGTTCGTACGCTGATAAATTTGCACATGCATTTAGGAGAGAACTGCAAACAAATGAGTCTGGCTTGAGATCCATGTCTTGTAACTTCAGATACAGTTTCATAGCTTCTTCACCTTGACCAAGTAGAGCATAAGCTGTTATGAGAGAGGTAAAAGATGGCAAATCCAGAGTAGGGCACTCGTAAAAAATTCTAGCTGCATCATCCAACTGGGTACATTTTCCATAAGAATCAACAAGACTGTTTATAACAAAGGTGTCACACAGAAATCCCGACTTCACAGAGAGTCCATGCACTTGTTTGCAGACGTTGGCAGCCTGCAAGCCCGCAGCAGAGTTGAGAATGGCAAGTAAGGTTGTCTGATCAAATCCAATTCCTTGGGTGAATGTCTGAGTAAAAAGGTCTAGGCATGCATCGTCTGCCTCATTCTGCGAATAACCAGAGATCATAGCATTCAATGCAATTAAGTCCTTCCCAGGCATCAGATCATAGATCAACCTCGCATCCTTGGTTAAATTACACTTGCAATACATATCAATAAGACCAACACTCACAAATGGATCCAAAATTATATCTTTCTTTATCAAAAGAGAGTGCAACCCTTTACCCAACTCAGGGAGCTCTAGTGCAGCACAAGCCTTGAGAGCACTCGACAATGTGAACATGTTTGGCCAAATTCCTGACCTTCTCATCTGATTCAACATATCTATAGCTTGCCATTGGCATTCATGAAGAACACAACCAGCAATAATAGCATTCCATGAAACAATGTCAGGTACCACAATTCCCTCAAAAGCTGTAATGGCATCCTTAAGATCTCCCCCTTTTGCATACATGTCGACGAGTGCATTAGAAGAGAACGGATCAGAACCATAGCCAAGCTTCACCAAATACCCATGTATTTTCTTTCCTTCAAGAATATCTCCTAACCCAGTACAAGCATTCAATATATTGGACAAACTATATTCATCCGGCCTAACTCCACTACCAATCATGTCACGAAACATACACATCGCCTCACTAAAAAAATCATTTTGCGTGTAACAAGAAAACAACGCATTCCAAGAAACAACATTTCTTTCTGGGATTTCCTCAAACAACATCCTAGAATCCACAAACTCGCCACATTTTGCGTACATCACAACCAAAGTATTCGCAACGAAAACATCAGAATCGAATCCTGTAACCACAACAACCCCATGAAGCTGCTTACCAAGAAAAAGCTCCTTCTCAATAGAACATGCCTTAAGCACACTAGGAAATGTAAACTCATTACATCTAAGACCCAAAGAATGCATTTTTAAAAAACCCCATATAGCATCTTTACCAAAACCATTCTGGGAATACCCAGAAATCAAAGATGACCAAGAAACCAAATCTGGTTCAGGACTTTCATCAATCAGTTTCTGTGCATATTGAAAAATACCACATTTTGAATACAAATTAACTAAATGGTTCCTATATTTACTATGATTAGATAATCCAAGTTTGGTTAAATGGGCATGGATTTGAAAACCTGGGGTTAAAGACTTAGTTTTGGAAAGGTGTGAAAGGAGGTTTGTGTAGGAAATATAGTTGGATATAGAGGTCGAAAAGAGGCTATTTTGAAACTTGAAAATCGGAGAAGGAAGTGTGAATTGTAGGTGATGAAGAGGACTTCTATAAAGGCGGCAAATTCTTGATTCGAAAACCATTGCCCAATTGGGTTCGTTTTGACCAGCAAGGAGCACTTCGATAGCAGCTAGTCACTGGTGCAAATCTATGTGATGCTGTTTAAGTTGCATGAAGTATAAGAGAGGAGACAAGTACTAAATCACAGCTACGCAAATTATTAGTTTTATTTTATCCCCTACACTCTTATGATACATCCCCAATCGGCCATATAACATAGCAAGTAGTCTCAAATTCTTATAGGAGCATGGGGCTCTTGATAAAAATCAAGAAACGTGTTGAAAACAATCCTAAACTTGATGGGAATTTAGGGGTGTATTTCACTTCCGTAGCAAGAGAAAGAGTGTATTTAAGTTCAGTTGATCAAATAAAGGTTACTTTTAAGTTTGTTAATAGTTTAGGATGAAGTTAATAATTTACACCAAATTTAGGGTGTATTCATTACTTTTCAGTTTTCTCTTTAAGAGAGTAGACATCTTTTTTTAATTTGTAGTGTAACGGTGTAAGTGCCACTATAAATTATCTCATTAAAAATAAAATATGTTGGGATCAAAATAATTAGAGTGTCTTGCGAAAGTTAATAATTACAATTATATAGCGATGATAAATTCAATACCAAAAAATGCACTAACATATTATTACTATTTGATAATGATGATTTGATCAACTAACTCACATATTGAAAAGTAAATTTTGAAAGTAAAAAATCTATTAAGGAATAAACTTTCACAAAACTTAAACGAATGTATTATGGATGTTATTGTATTGTGGTATGAGAAGAAAGCTCCAAACTTTTCCAGAAAGGAATAATCAAATATTGAAAAGATTTATATTTTCAAAAAACAAAAATAATTATGGTGATACGTTCCAATTTTTCTTCTAGAGAAAAGTAAAATTCAAATATATGATAACAATCGGGGCAAAAATCTAACGAAATGGATACCCTAAATAGAGTCCTAAATTTATTTTCTTTATATTTCTTCTTTTCCCTATTTGTCAATGGCTAAGAGCATGCAGAAATTCAATTTTAAGAAACAAATTAAATCCAGCATTCTCTAACAACATGTGCATCTTAATCTTGATGCAAATAACCTACTTGATATGAAGCATATACATAACACCCATAGTTTTGGATCACTTAGAGCTGATAAGCATGTTACAATGCTAAGTAATATTATAGATCACTGAGCTCAAGTCGATCGCCAAATGGTTGAGGCAATAGGACTAACAACATGGAGATTCCAAGTCCAAACCCCAACAAAAAATGGTGAGTCGATCTGCTCCAGTCTTGGTAGACGGGATTACCTTGGATACATGTGCCTGTGGGTCAGACAAGATGTCCGTTGAATTAGTCGATGTGTGCACAAATTAGGCAAACACCACCAATGTCACAAAAGATTATAGATCATTCAGCAGAATGTTGACTGAAGAAATCAGCTCCACACTCTATGTCATCTGTCTTGCTGCTTCCAGATTGAGCCATCAATATTCTGTAAACTCTCTTTGAACAAATCTCTCCCAATCTTCTATCATCTGACACCATCCCTTCCACTTTCAAATCTTTCAGCAGAAATTCTTTCTCATGCACCTGAAAGTTTTTCAAGAGTGAAAATATGTTGGAAACTCGTTTTATCCCCCCAAAGGATCAACATAATTACAACATGAAATGTATCAACATCCGACCATCCATTCATTGTTATTTGCTTAGACTAGATAAGTACAACGAAGCAAGTGGAATTGAATTGTATGAACTGAGATGTTACCGTAACATTTCAATTTTTAGTATAATCTAGCTCTTGTTTGAACTGAATCGTATGAATGGCACCTTCCATGACAGTATCCTCATTAACAAGAATGAATGACATTTACCAGAGAATATAGCTCCACAAAGTAGTTTGCCCTCTAGTAAATGACATTTCTTAAGCATACACTCCTCAGTGCTCTCAGATGAACTGAATATAATGCTAATCTAATGTAAGTTTCTGAAGAAATTTTAACCTTCCTTAGAAATGTCTTCATATTATCCAACATCTCAAGTTGAATACACTGGTGAAAGGGAGAGGAATAGTGTAACAAGACCACTGCATCACTACCTTTTCTCTCCCTTAGCCACTGTTGATAGCCAGAATCCTAGTTGGCTAGAAGTTGGACTTGCAGATTGTAGCAAGTATTTGCAGTGACACTGGAAGGAAGTATCGTTCTTGATATTATCTACCCATACATACAAGGCCGTAAAAGTAAAATAGTGAACCAGAAGTCACAGCATGATATCAGTAAATGAGAAACCTTTTCCAAGGAGATGGAGGAAATTTTATTGCTTACCGATTTACTTGGATCCATGTAAACACGCAAAAGAGATTTCATTGTGGGATATTTATTCCATATGGCAATGGCAAATCGTGGCTGAACCTTTGGAATAGCCACCAATGCTTTCAACCTGGAAGAGACAACAAATCCAATAATAATGCAATAGCCACCACTACCCTAGGCATCGAAGGTGGGAAAATGGGTAAACGCTTGTAAAAGTGGGTAAGCTTTTAAAGTTAAGTGATAAAGTAGCTTACTTTTACTATTAAACACACAATTGACCATTTTGAAACTAAGATCGAGTAGAATCCTCATAGTAAGGTAGAAACTAGCCAAGACAGAACTAGCTAAATTGGGATCATAACTCAAACATCCTCGTTGGAGTCAAATGGAGCAGGAGAAGACGGTACAATTCAGCAGTAAAGGATGGATATCTATCTAAGTCGATCAGGAGTGGTGATAAAATAAGTATATAGAAAAACAGAAAAATGAGACTTAAGTAAAGATAGAGATACAACAAAAAAACTTGCAGATTTTTACTGGACTAACTTGGAAAATGTTCCGCACATATAACTATGTTCTTGCTTGGTTCAATAAGCTCTAAAAGATTAATGAAAGAGCTTAGTAGCAACACGACGACAATTCACTTAAGAGGGTTTCTCAAGGCAGTAAAGGTTTTAATGAAACCAAAAAGGTAAAAAAATAAGGAAGATTCACTATTATTCAACCAAAAAAAGGTTCTTATTAAGAGAACAATTGAGACCAAGATAGTGGGTGATTCACAGCCTCGAGAGTTCACCAGAAAACTTATACAGCTTTTGCCCATTACACATGTTTATGGATATTGAGAAAATTTAAACTTCCAAAATGGATAACAGCACAAGCACTTACCATGGGCTCTTTTTTATCTGGTTCTTGTCAACGCAACCCTTGGGAATAAGAGAACCATTTGCATTAACAGATAGTCTTGTTAACTTGTTTCTGTGGAAAACCAAGAACATCTTAGCAATGACATATGAAACCATAAACAGTAAGAAAACGTTAACTTCTTTATCATCTCTATTTAATCTAGGCAGTTGGTCCAGAGAACGGAAGTCCTGAGGCATCTGCATATTGAAATGTCTCAAGCATCACATCTCATTTGAACCAAGAGCAGAAAGGACATAAACGACTTTTTCCATTCAACCGAGTATAGTACTCTCTCTGGCCACATTCCACTAGCAGTGGAGGATCAGTCCCTAGGAAATGAACCAGGACTTGATACTCTTTCATTATAATCTTCAAAAGCATTTTGCTTTGATAAGACATAATATTGCATTCCTTATCCAGGTGTTACTAATATAAGTATATCTATTTCACATTTTACCCCACAGAAAATAACATATAGATGCCCGCATAAATTATACCACCACTAATAATACAGAGTTTATCGCTGAACCAACTGTTGCAATAGCTATTGCACAGTTGTAAACAGGAAAACTAAATGTTTTATTAGTTATCCAGGAACATATGTAATGTGGAGTTTCATTTTTGCAAACTAAATGTTAAAATGAGTATCATGTTGCAAACTAAATGTTAAAATAAGTAATCCATAATTTTATGTCAGGTGTATTTTTCCTCAGGCGTCCAGCCACCAAAATAATTATGGTGCCATTATTTCTGAGTTTTTCATTTGCTCACTTACATGTCTTATGAATGTGAAACGGTGTATTACCATTTGGCACTGCATTAGTTTAATACTGAATGTCACTGGATATTTAATTGAACTGTATACAACTACAACTCAATCAAAAACTTGTTAGCATAATACCTCGGGACCCCCTGAACTTGGCACCACTTATTCGGTGCACACTTAAACTATTTATTTGTCCTAATTAACCCTCTATACTTGACTATTTGGTAGTCTTCACCCCCGTGGACAACCTCAACCCAGGGAGGAGGTGTGATGCACTCGCTGCCATGTGTATATTTTTTGTCCACGTGGTATTGTTAATAATAAGATATATATTTTACCTTCTAAATTCATTTACTTTTCAAAAGTAAATAAGCAGAAACCAATTTTTGTTTTCAATGAACTACTTCCTCTCTCACTTTTACTTGTCCACTATTCCCAAAAATAGATTTTCACTTTTGTTTGTCACTTTTAACATATTAAGGGAAGACAATTATTATTTTTTCATGTTTTACCCTTAACATTAATTACTTATTCCCCAAATCATTTTCCAAGATCTTATACTAAACATCAATTAATAGGGGTAGTGTGGTAAAATAACAATGTCAATCATTGTTTTCTTAATGGGTGTGTCAAGTTCAAATGTGACAAGTAAAAGTGAAAGGAGGGAGTACAAGCTTGGCATTGTTGAATGAAATCATCGTACCACCTGCCCACTCATCCAAAAAGGAAAGGAAAAAATGTGACCAACTGTTTTCCTCCTGAAAGCAGAATACTCACTCCGTTCACTTTTACTTGCCCAATTTGGACGTTGTACACCCCTTACGAAACAATGATTAACATAAGTATCGACTATCATTCCACAATACCCATATTAATTGATGTTTAGTCTTAGAAGGTGTTTGGATTGGCTTAAAAGTTGGTCAAACCTACTTTTAAGTCAGTTTTTGACTTTTAAAAGTGTTTGACAAATATAAAAAATATCTTAAAATAAGTCAAAAATGACTTAAAATTTATGCTGCTCGGACTCTTCAAAAATGTCTACGGGTGCATGTCAAATTCTCCAAAAGTACTGTATTTTTGAAGAATCCGACACGGGTGCGGCAATGTAAATGAAGACTCTGCACAACTTTGCTTAAAATAAGTTAGGAAGTGTTTGGTAATGTCAAAATGACTTAAAGCAAGTTTAAAATGACTTAAAATAAGTCAAAAACCAAAAGTAGGTCTCTCCCTACTTTTTATTTTTTGACTTAAAGTCCTTTCATTTTGACTTTTTATTTTTAACTTAAAAGCTACTTTTTTTAAGCCAAACCAAATGAGCTCTTAAGGTTTAGGGAAATGATTTAGATAAGAAGTAATTAATGTTAAGGTTAAGACATGGAAAAAAATATGTATTTTTGTCTTGATATGCTATATGCTAACAGTGACAAGTAAAAATGAAAATCTATTTTTAGTATAATGGACAGCTAAAAGTGAATGAAGGGAGTAAAACAAGAGATCCAATCTTTCCTAATTAAGAAGTTTAGGAGACAAAACGTAGTAGTATACAAAACTCCACAAATTCATAATTCAGTTGGTATTAATCAATAAACTAGCCCAATTTTTTTTATTTCAAATTACTACAAGCCCGACACATTGATATTATATAGATGGTCGCGTATATGGCAATTGTCCAAAAATACGAATTCACTGAAATATAACTATGACATACCTAAACTGACAAGAAGCTAAGCTGCAAGTCAGCCCAGCTACATGTTCAGCTAATTCAGCTTCATCGACACAGTGCCTAGAATGCACCTTAACAAAGTTAATTGTTAATTTTGACAGAACCTGCCAAAGAAAAGAGGAATTCAATACCCAAGGAATAGCACCAGAATTTCAAGCTTACACTAATAAGATACTTAATTATTTCCAATAATCTATGTTGCTCGGAATCTTCAAAAATCGACGGTTGTGTGCCGGATACTCAGAAAGTAGTGTATTTTGAAGAATCTGACAGTGTGGTAACAATTTTGGAGAGTCCGAGCAACATAGCCAATAATTACGAGAATCAGTGTTGCAACAACCTCCTCTATAAGTGGTCGTTTCCAACCAGTATGATTGGCAGGGTCCTTGTATTGTCCTTGTTCCCTATCAGCAATGGTAGTAACAGTTGTAAGATACTGTAGAAAATTAAATATATTTCTGTTGTCTTAAGCATCTTGAAGCCTTGACCAGTTGTTTCTTTGAGCTATACATGAAACTCATTCGGTTGAACATAGAGTATTTGGAACAGACGAAGTGCTTAGACTTGCCAAAATACGATGACAAAAGTAAATATATTCACAAGCCAACCTTTTAGGGGCACACAGAATTCCACCAACAAAAAAGAAAATAAATATATGCCCAAGATTAGAATGCTCTATGTACATGGATTCCATTACAAGTATCAAATATGCTATGTATGACAATTACGTTCTGTAATCAGCAAATAATTTGTGTATTAAGAAAGATTATGATATACACATATCCAGGTCATAGCAACTCAACAAGCTCATGTACCAGAGGAGTTGTCTAACAAGTCAAATTTGAACTGCTGCATTTCTCTGTATACTTCTAGAATATAGCAAATAAAAATAAAATCCCAGTTAGAATTATTTCAACTAATGTTTTATACCCTCGCTTCAACTAATAAACTAACATGCTGCTACTTTTTCTTACAACCGAGAAATCCCCGAGGGACTCTGCTACTTATTCTTTCTTTCTTGAAAAAAGAACAATTTAATACTAAGCACATGGTCTGAAAGCATAACAATAGAAAACCACAAGAAACCTAGAAGGTGCATCGTCATTGTACTTAATACAATTTGCACCTCAAAGCTTTCATTCCATCTTACTTAACATTCAACAAAAAAAAAAAAATTAACAACTAACTGTTAAATTCATGATCTGTCACTACTTGATTTCATCTCTCTAGCATGTCACACACGAACAGAAGAACATTGAAAAAGAAAAGGCACCTATAACAGAAAGTTCTATAAATGGAGAACAGATGTAGTCAACAATCCAATGGTCAAATTCAGGATCTTCTGTCATACATGAAGAAAAAAAGGTTGAAAAAAGAAATTACGGCAACAACAGAGGTCTACAAATGGAGAACAGAGAAGATATATGTGTGTGTGTATAAACATAGCAGAAAAAGAAACACATTCAAGAGAAAATAAATTAACAAACTTAACAATAACAACAACTACACCTCAATCCCAAGCTAGTCAGAAAATTTAATGAACTTAAAGTGAAAAAGAGTTGAGATGAAGGACAAAAATGAAGTTACCGTCAACCTTTTGTTGATATATGCCAAAAGCTTGTTTGTGAGATAACAAACTGTATGAAGAGGATAAAGGCGTTGGACACGGGAAACATGACTCAGCAATGATTTGCTATTCACAAGGTTGCAAAACTCTTCGGCCTCAAATATGAATAATACATATGGAACATCGATAACTTCAGATGAGATCTGCACAAAAGTAATGAATCTAATGACCTCAATAAATTGTAAAAGCTAGAAAGAATAGCTACGCTTAGCTTTAGAGAACCAATTCAAAAACTTGATACTGTAGCAGCACAAACATACACATTGCCATCATACACAAGACAAGTAAAAAACTCAAAAGAATGAAATCAGAGACCAGCAAGACAAACTTTTGCATAGTACAAGAAAAACAATTTGGCACAGTTATCAAAACCTTCACCAGCGCTCTTTCAAAGCCCAAATGGACATTCGATATTATTATTTCGTGTTACTGTTGAATTATGTAATCACGTCATTTAAAAACTCAATTATTAGAGCAGGGACATTTTTTACTTGTACAGGTCCCCATCCTACACCTACTCACATGCAAGCTTGATTCTTTTACTTGGCCTAGTATATGAAAATATGGCATTTGCCTTCAGCTCTGACACTATTTTTTGTTAAATAAGGTGAAGTACTATCTCAAGTTGCTCTTATACCATTTTCCATGAGATCACCTCATTTAAAAACTTTAATTGCTAGACACGGGTGATAACAGTGAAAGGAAACTTCAATATTTCAAAAATATGGAAGAAGTTACAGATATCATGTAAAAAAGTAAGAGACATTAACTTATACTATTTTATTATCAGATTATTATTATAATTACTTCTTTTTTTTTTCTTTTTTTTTTTGGCGGGGGGGGCATCATACTAATAGAGTGTTGAACTAAAGAATGAGGACAAGTACTTCCCCCACAAGTAAGTTCTTTGAAATAAAGGGGCCGCCATGACTTATTTATATTGTTTTGATACTTAAACGTTGAACTAAAGTTACTAAGTACCTTGGTTGATATGAGACTTATAAGTATGTTTTAGAATTTCTTATGGTATCAGGTGATTGGCATAGTATTATTGTGTTAAAAATAAATGAATAGTAGAGGATATCACTTATATTGGTGCATTTTCAGCTTACCGAGGACATGACCTTAGATAGGAGGGTATGGAGATCGCAGATAAAGAGTAGAAGGTTAGTAGGTACTTAAGAGTGGTCCTATTACAAGCTTACGCTTGTATTTTCTTATTCATTATCATTTGTGGTTTACTGTGTTTAGGTGATCGCATCTTGTTGCTGTTGTTGCTAGGATTCCTTGCATATAGTTGTTACTGCTTTGCTGTTTGTAGTCATGTTTCTCCCCACCACCTGTTTTTTTTCGTTTTATTACTGCTTTGATTTGCTTGAGCCGAGGGTTTTTGGAAACAACCTCTCTACCTCGGAGAGGTAGTGGTAAGGATTGCGTACACTACACTCTACCCTCCCCAGACCCCACTTGGTGGAATTTCACTTCACTGGGTATGTTGTTGTTGGTATAGTGGAACGTAATTCAGTTTCGACATGGAAATATGGACATCCCTAGAAGCAAGGGAAACTCTGTCCAGTTTTTTAGAACCCCGGAGAGGCTTGCGTTGGTGTCTTACCCCTTAATGGTTTGTCCCCACCCTAGATTGGGTTGTGACAACTAACACCCAAATATTACCATCAGAAAAAAAAAACTTTGCAAAGATAATTGACATCCAAATGGATATAGCACAAAAATGCATATATATTTTTTATTTTTATTTTTGATAACCGAGAAATCCGTCTGTGACCCGCCCTTTGGACCAATCACAGCCTTCTAAACTCGGTGGATAATGGGCCCGCCCCTCTACCCTTCTCCACTTAAATACCGGGCTTTGCTTTGCATGGTGTGGGGCTTGAACCTGCGACCTAAGCCACAAATCCTCCACCTTTTGCCACTTGAGCTAGGCCTTGGGGGCCACAAAAATGCATATATATTAGCACTAAATATAGTCAATTATGCATCTATTATTCTACTGAAAGTTAAATGGGTACAGTAGTTATGTATATGACATTAGAAACAACAATTAAAAGGTGGCCAAGTAGCTTAAGATGATAGGCTAACTGAAATTTGCCAAATTTCTGAAGAATAAGTTACCTTAGATAGTTCCTCTGGGACACTCATTGACCACACAATAGACCTTTCAATTGGATTTGATTTAATTTGGTAGGAAAGACCTTTCTCCGCAAGCCTTGTTAGCAAATGGCCTGACTTGGTAACATTGCCATGTAAGACAGACGTTTATATGCAATAAAGGACACATGGAATGGTGTGGGAAAGAAACAAGCAGAGAAATAAAAAATCTACCTCCAATTGAACCTAGTTCCACAACTTTAGTGTCAATTTGAGCTACAATAGACTTATGTGCGAACTTTCCCTTTTCCCACTTCTGCTTTTCCTTTTCTAGCTTTTTCTGCTCAGCAGCTTCAGCCTTTTCTGCTGCCTTTTGCAATTTCTCTTGCTGAATTATGAATATACATTAGATTATATTCCATAATTACTTAACCTCCTCCAAATAAATAGGCTTTTGTAGGAAGGCTTACCTCTTTCTGATATCTCTTTTCTTCCTTTAGGCGAAGCTGTTCTTCCTTTGACATCCTCATTTTCCCAGTTGCTGCATCCCCGCTGCTTTTGTTACTTCTATTGCCTTTACCTTTGGCTTTTGGTCTTGAGACCTCATCGTTTGGCTCCAAGGAATCATTTTCTTCATCAGGATGATCATGGTCCTGTAAGCAAATTGCACCAAAAAAATTTACATAGAGACGAGTCCTTTTGAGAATTTAGAAAAGCTCTAGAGTCTAGACAAAGATACAAACATTAAGAACATGTCTTAAGCCCTATCCTTCACGCTAATTATTTAGGCACATCTGTGAATAGACTTATAATCTTCAAATGCCTTTCCAATTTGGCAGAATATGCACTCAAGAGTTCTGGACATGAATCAGCTCTCCAGGGTGCACAGATCTCTAATTCAGATTGAAATATTCTTACCCTTCTGATAAAATAAGAAACCCCTAGAGGTTCAAACCATTTTAAAACAGTTTGGATATTCACAATGTATGAGTAGGTGTATTAAAATGAAATGAGTGGTTCACGAACAAAACTCACTCTGCTAATTTAAGCACAACTTAAGTTCATTTATTTAGTACAAACTCAGTTTAGTCAGACCATTTGACTAAATGTTGTTCATGAGTAATTTCTTCCATATTTTCTTTGGAAAAAGATAAATAGTTGAGCACTTAGGGTTTCCGTTTTCCACCCCAGTTCCTCAATGCTGAACAGCTCTGAGCCTCCTTCTCACTACCTTCTCTCACCTCTTTTTCAAAGTTTCTCCTTTACCTCTCCCCATAAGTAATTTTTCCTGTCTTTAGGTATTGCCTAAATCAGGCTTCTCCTTCTCTTTTTGTCCAGTCCAATCTAAGCCGCACCTTCTCATTGCTATGGTTGTCTGCCAATTATTCTTTTCTTCCAAAACCTTTTAACTCATTTTTGAAATCTCACTTTACTCAGTACTTCTTTGAGTGAACCCTGAGAAATGAGATCAATTTGATAGCATGATCGAGAGTGAATTTGATTGGAACTGATAAGAAACTTCGCGAAGGGTTAAAAACAGTTAAGTGTGTTCTTAATTTAAGCTCGACTTCAAGTTTTTTCTTGAGAATCCAGAAGCGACCGTAAGTGAGCAGTGCTGAAATTGAATACTCACAACTCTGTCTAGCTCACTTGTTCACATTCCAATCTACAGGAGTATGTAGTTCCACTCCCATATTCATCCTGATAAAAGCTGGCTTTTCTTTGAGTGGCACACATGCACAAGATGAGGGGTGCTGTGGGGGGAAGGGGGCGGGCCTATTGTTATGCAAACAAATTAGAAAATGTTGAAAAAATAACTAAAACTTGAACCAGGCAAACACACCCGAGAAGGACCGGCTTCAGTCGAATTTCGATGAGAAACATCCTCTGGCATTCGCATAAAATTGTCAATACCTGTTCAACAGTTTTTCGTCTCAGTTGAATAGCCTAACAGTTAATTTCAGTCAATGGAAAATTTGATTCTATAATCGTATTAACTAGTAGATTAAACAGCAGTAGTTTACCAAGAGAAAAGGTGGACCCGAAAGGTCTGGAGCTCCATTCTGTCTCCTTAACAACTGCCTCCGTGGAACAAACTTTCTGCTCCTCCTTCCAGGTACCATGATAACCACTATTCTCGGATTCATTATCAGACTCCAAACAAATTACTCCATCAATTCCTGAGTTAAAACAGCCCATTGTGCAAGGAAAGGTGCAAACAAAACTCTGAGGCTAAACGGCAATTTATTTTCATAAGTAGTAAAATAAAGTAGTATTATGCCAAGAAAATAGGAAAACCAGAATAGACCACCAAATGAGAAGAATATGCAAGTATGTCAAAGCTAGGTTGTCATTTTCTTATTTGTACATATAAACCTAGATTGATAAACCAATGTACCCATAATCTTTGGGTTAACAAATACTATAAGGACTAAAATATCTCTTTAACCATCCCTTTTTTGCATCAGAGAAACATGTAATGAGGAGTACGCCTAACTAGCTCAAAGTGTTATGGCTGACCTTGAATGAGGCACACGAAGAGTAAACAAAACAAGTGAATCATGTTGAACTAATACTAGAATCTGCCATTGCAGAAAATAACTGAATAATCAAACACAACTCATAGGAGCAGGCAGGGTGATGCAGCACGAAGAGCAAACAAAACATCCACTCATCCAGGTTATAAAAAGTATTACAGAAGTATCCTAGTAGTAGTTCAACATGATGTATGTCCAGGGGAAAGGAAAACACACTAAAAGGGCAGCCCGGTGAGCGAAAGATCCCGCGTTCACACAGGGATCGAGGAAGGGCTGCAGTCCAAGAGGGAGCGATGTAGGCAGCCTACCCTGATACCAGTATCTGATTCCACAGTTCGAACCCGTAACCTATACGTCACACTGAGACAACTTTACTGTTGCCCAAGGCTCTCATTCGGAAAGACAAACACACTGCACAGAGAAAATGGGTTTGATTCCAGAAGGCAAAATGTGACCGGAATATGGTGCACTAATTTTCTGGCTCATTCTAGTAACAGACCAAAGATATTGTAAATGCATTTCATGTTCTTTGTACAGTTAACTAGTAAAGTTAAAGAAGCAAAATCATATAAGAATCATTAAAGAAGGGCCTGGAAATGATTCATTTAAATACTTATATGAAAGCTTAAGCTTCAACTTGCCGTTGTACCGTCTAGAAGACAAAGCAACTGTAATTGCATGCTAGATCAACAAAAGCAACATTCAAACTTCTGGAGATGAATGATGATGATGGAAAACAATTAATTTATTCTAAAAACAGTGATCATCAAATAAAGAATCTGTGTCAGGAAACTGAAGTGACCGACCTATAATGTTAACTAATGACAGAAGGAATAAATAATAGATAAATACTATTCCCTCTGTTTGAATATATGCTTGTGCTCCGCACTGCTTTCCTATTGTTGTCGTGTTTTTCTTCACTGTCGTTTTTTTTCTTTCCATTACTACTTTGATTTTCTTCACTTGAGCCGAGGGTCTTTCCTAAATAGTCTCTCTACCCCAAGAGATAGAGGTAAGGTTTGCGTACACTCTACCCTCCTCCTTAGACCCACTTTGTGGGATTCCACTGGGTATGTTGTTGTTTTTGTTGTACTATTCCCTCCATCCCAATTTATATGAAAGAGTTTGACTAGGCACGAGTTTAAGAAAAAAAGAAAGAAATTTTAAACTGTGGTCTAAAACAAGTCATCAAAAATTGTGGGCTATAAATCATCTCATTAAGGATAAAATGAGAAAGTTGAAGTTGAATTGCTATTAGATATAGAAGGATGTCATTTTTTTGACATAATAATAACTATGATGTCTCAAAACTTGACATTTGGTTGAAAACTTCAAACTAGACAAGTTTAAAGGCTTACCGCCATCTTTGTTGTGGTCTATAATTGAAGAAGAGCAATTCTGCGAAACAGCATTAGCTTTAGTGCATCTGACTATTGGAACACTATATTTTGAAAGCTCTGATGCCGGGGTTTCAGCAACCATGGATGGGGTCAAATCAAGACCTGAAGAAGAGAAAAAAATTGTCAACATTTGTTTTCCCCTTTCTTCTTTTTTATTGTCCAAACTTGAATGTATTCGACATTGTTTTCTGAATTATCAAACCAAAAACAAATCAAGCTAAATCTCAAGTGGAAATGTCCCCAGCATTGTTGTGTTTTTGCATAATTCTTAAATAACAGCTTGGATTCCGACGAACCCATAATCCATAGCCAAACAAAAGCACTTAAATAATCAAAGAATGAAATAGTAAAGGTCCAAATGTTGTATATTTCATATTGATTTCTAAGAAATGAGACATCATCTACAGTAAAAAAGACTAACACGCGTAAACCAAATTGTGTGATTTCAGACTAATTTCTGAAAAATCACTCAAATTTAAACAATGATAAAGAAATATGAACTCACATGAAGACTTAGGGTCCGAAATTGAAGAGGAACCCAATGAGCATCTAACAAAGGAGACTTCAGGTTTGGATAAATCAGACATGGGAGTATCAGCCACGAAGGAAGGAGTGGACTTTGAAGGCCTAAACGGCGTCTCATCATCATCTTCGATTACCAGAACTGTGGGGTTCCAATTATTAGACTTTTCGGTTCTTTGCTTCTTTTTGAATGGAATTGTCAGCGGCGTCGATAGATCAATGGTGTCATTCTGCTTGACGGAGTAACCATATCCGCCGTTGCCACCGTCGTCTTCGTCATCGGAGAGAATGTCGACGGAGATCGGCTGAGACATTTTGAGAAATTCGAATTTGAAGGGTCGAGGGTTTTAAGCTTCAGCGTTAGGGCGGGAAAGGAAATAGGCAAAGCCAAAGGAGTTGTGTGATTTGGGGGTTCAAAATCAAACCATAATTATAGTTAATGCTTTATTGATATCGAATAGATTATTTAATTTTTTTATCAGGTAAATTGTTAATTCATTAAGAATTGCATTTACATATTTTCTATCTATTTATTTGATCGCTACAACAAAGTAAAACAAAAAGAAAAAACGATAAACATTAAAGTGGAGCGTGTATGAATAAATTATCATATGAGTATTGTAAAGAAAAAGAAAAATATCTATAAGATGAATTGTATTGCTTAGTCCAAATCAAATAATGCACACATAAATGTTAATAATATTTTTATTTTGGTTTAACTCAACAATTGATATCAGATTTGACGAGATGAGTATGGAGATGACTGAGTGATGATATATGATTTGCTTTACGTACTTTTTATCATATCAAGCTAACATGAAAGATGCACTGACATATGAAGTAGTTAGCTATGGACTTTGGTGTCTATAAATATTCTATCATATAGGTGGCACACATTGAATTTCAAAATATTGATGGTATTAACTATTGTCTACATACATAGAATTATTTAATTTGAGGAGTGGAACATAGTTTGAGGAGAGTGGGGAGGGGGTGTTGTATGTACGAACAAGGTTCCATATTAGTAGTTGAAAACAAGAAGAAGCTATGTGTGTTCGGTTTGAAGGAAATTGTTTTATGTGGAATTTTCTTGCTTAAAACAAGTGATTTTCTACTTATTTTCTAGCGCTCATTAAGTAAAACAAAACATATTATCTCAAAAATAGCTATATTTAATCTAGGCAAACACTACCGGGTGAAGATGAGGAGCAAGGGTGTGTTGTGAACTAAATTGTTTATACAAGGTCTATGGGCTAGCATGAGTGAATGAGACTGATCTAGTTGGAATTATTGGGCAAATTGAAATGTTGATGAATTTTATTTGATATTTAGGCCCAATTACTAATTAATTAAATAGGACTTGGAGTTAAACGTAAAAATTTATGCATATTATGATGTTCACTATTCTCTCTCAAGTCATCCCAATTTTGTATTAGTTAAAATTCTCACCTCCTTTAATTTCTTCTTATCGATTGATTTCCCTATATGTTATTTCTATTGCAATTTTCTTGTAATTATATTTAGTAGTTGTAATACTACAAGTCAGTTTCCTTGTGTGTAGATTTGTCAAAAAGGGTCCGTTCAATTTCATTCGATCCAAGTCTCGCGGGTCAAGAAATTTAATGGGTTAGGACGGGCATGCCCTTTATATGGAAGGACCTGAAAATGCTCAATCCAACCTAACCTTAGAAGGGTCGCAGGTTGGGGAGGGTTAGCCCTTATTTTTTTTCCTTTTCTTTTCTTTTTAATCGTAAAATTCTATAACATCAAGAAAATCAAAAGATTTTCAAATCACGTATGGCAAACAATGGTGTTGTTTCAATAACACTAGCAAAATATCTAGTGTGATTAGCATGTATCTAGGATACTAGAAACGTGAAATACATGTATTTGGTGTGATGCATCTCAGATACACGAGCAAGATAAGAGAGTGACGAGCAAGAAGTGAGGGAGGTGAGGGCGTGGGATTTGTCGATATATCCTAGATACATGCGAATCTACTTGAATAGAGTGTATCTAGAACAAATTACACATAATTTTGAGTTTATGTATCTCGAGATACATGTATCTGGATACACCATAATCTGATAAGATACGTAGTATTACAACATAACATGCATCTAATTAATTAGCTCATACACTAATGAGATTTATGTAAGTTATTCTTAAATAAATAGTTTTGGCTCATGGACCGACCCGATCAAGACTCAAGGACGAAAGACTTAAATGGGTTGGACTTATAAACCTTAGTTTTAAATGAGCTTGAAAAATTATATCTCAACCCTACCTCAATAACGGATTAGATTGGACCGGCCCCAATGATGAAGCCCATTATGACGGCTCTAGTTGTGTGTATGAACAGGTTATCGAATTTGTTTCAGTGCCAAATGATGAAGGTGGGAGCTATCATCGGCAATAGAACTGAGTACGTTGGAGAATGGAAAAAAGTGGAACACTACATTGTTTTTCTGCTTTTTGTAAGGGATGTTATTTACTTCATTTTAAAAAAATTATTTTCTCATAAAAAATATTTTAAAAGAAATTCGATCAATCAAACATGAAAATTTAAAATATTTTCTTTTCCTTCGTATCAAACCTACATAACGTGATTCATGAAAAAATCTTTTTTGCTTCCTAGTTCCTAAACATATATCTATACAAATATATGGAATCTCTTTTTTTGTTTCAAAAAGTATTCGATGCGGTTTCAGTTATTGTTCCTCATTAAACATCATATTGTTTAATATTATTATTACAGAAATAGTAAATATTTTAAAATAAGTTGAGCAGAATAAAAATAAGATTTCTTGTCCACTTTTAATTACAACAAAAGAAAATGGTCATAATCTCTTATAATTAAAAATGAGATATCTTCTTAAACATAAAGCTAAAAAATAAATTTATAAAAGACTAGAAAATTATTTTTTCCGAATAAACGAATTACGTGTACGTTTAATTATATTTGTTTCAATAGTATTGTTCATTCATTCAACATGAAGAGAGAATTAGAGAGTTGACTTCTTAAACCTTTAATATCCTTCTCTTTAGCCATAAGCAAAATATAGTATAATTAATTAAGCACGTCTATCTATTCTTTTCATGCATTTATTTATTTTTAATAATTAGGAATATTTTTTTATTTTTGACCGTCATGAAGTGGAGGTGGTGTTTTTTTAATATAAAAGTTTATAATAATAATAATAATAATAATAATAACGTTATGTTCACTTTAAATTTAAAAAGATCAATCAAACATCGTTTGGAGGCAAAACTTGGGGAAAGATTAATTAGACAGAATATGACATAATTGTAATCTACTTAGGATCTGATTTTATGTAGTGAGATTTTTTTTAGGTTAAGGATTAAAATAGAAAATTGATAAATATCTATATAATAAATGTGTTTATTTTGGTCCTTAATATATTTCACTTGATTGAAATAATCCTTAATATATGACAAAAAGTGTTCATATTGATACTTTAATTTACCGTAAAACTAATAGATTTATTTTTTAAAAAGTGTTCTGGTTCTTTTCCTTAATGTATGAATTATAAAGTTATGTATATACTACCTTTAGTAAACTCCACTCTAGCTAACTCATTTTTAATTATATTGTTATTTTTATTTGGTCAACATATATACTGTGTATTAATTAATATAATAAAAAATACTATCATCATCACAATAGTTGACCTTCATGATCCATATTAATTTGGTCATTACGTAAAAACAGACGATACATAGTGTAGGGATATATATATATATATATATATATATATATTCATACTATAAAATGCGTGTTAAAATATTCCATAAAACTTTCATGTTAATTGCTAAGGGAAATTAAGCAAATACTCAATAAAAGCAAATTAATTATAAACATATATCTCTTTACATTCATACCCCACTAAATAATTATAATATATATTCCTAACTAATTTCGTTTAACTGATAGTGTGATGTTAAATTAGTATTATATATTGTATTGATATTATTAAGGCTGATAATTTCGTTTTATTGACAGTAAATCATTTTCTGCATATGCATATATAGCCGTCTAGCTATTATTTTTAATATTTCTTGTTATCTATTATTCTTGTGTTTTTTCTTTGAATGTTGTCTTTTGCAATTGGTGTTAGGGAAAATGGTCAAAAAAATATTAATGTACTATTTAAAATATAAGTAAATTTGTCTATTTCTTTTGTTAAAATTTTGATCTAGTAATATGTAATTAAAGATACGATATCTAAGTCTGATTCAATCCTAAAAGTTAGTTTGTGCCATATAAGTATATTATCAGTGTATTCTTCAATCAATGTGAGACTCTAACTCACTCTAATATAATATTATGATCGTCGTAAAAATTAAAAGTCTATTTTTTTATTGACTCCTCTCAAAGTTCTAATCCAAGGGCAACAAAAATCATAGTCGAAAGTTGGAAAGCAATTAAAGAGTTTTACCTTTTCTTCTCGAAGAAACTAGGGATGTAGAGTCTAATCATTTTAAGTTATAGTTTGCAATAAAGGCAACGACGAGACGATTTGTTACAAATAAAAGTATTAATGAACCATAAGTAATTTAATGGACAAACAGCCAATTAAATTTTTAAGGACAATAATTACACTATCAAAGTCAATTTTAAATTTTTTGCAATTTTTTTTAAACATTAGCATGATGAACCCCACATTTTCCACCTTAAATAGTTAATAAATTTTATTTAAAAAAAGGTAGACCATTTCGTAAAAAAGCAAAGTAGGGAAACGGTAACTCTTTAATAAAGTATTTGGGACACAAATGTTGACATTTTAACTAATGCTCAGAAATTATTTTTATATTTTGAAAGCCATACTATATAGTCTATATTATTTTACTTTTTTCCTCAAAGTTTGGAGAAACAAATATCAAAATAGGAAAAGGAAAAAAGGATTGGAGAAACAAGTATGTATGCTTCCATCGTACGTGGTACAGTAGATAAGATTGCTCCTTCCTTAATCAGAGGTCTTGAATTCGAGTCTTAAGTATGAAAAAATATTTAATAGGTAGCGTTATCCTTGAACGAAACTCTAGCGATTCTGAATTAGTCGAACTTTAATGCGGGTACCGAATACCAGATGGGAAACCAAAGAAAGAAGTATGTATACTCCTTTCTTCTTTTCTTTTGTCTTTTGTTGGTTAAGGAGGGTGGGGGGTAATTTTTCGATATTATGATTTTTGTCAAATAACAAGTTTTCCTTCTTTATTTTTATAAAATACTCGTGTGCCTGAAAGTCTTTGATGATAATATAAATTAAGATTTTTATCATGATTACAATTTTAGAGAGACGCGAACGCAAAAGTGATCTATGGTATCATTTTTGTAATTGAATAATCATTAATGAAAATTGTCTTTATATTTGACGGTGGTATTTTCAATGATTCCTATCTTATTGACGACACTTTATGTTTTTATTAGGCATAAAATACATATAGACATCTTAATTTGGTCTCATGAATTATGACAACTAAATACTCAAACTTAAGGATGTATATCTAGACACCTCGATTCGTCTCTGTTGTGTCAGTTTAACACTTCAATCTATACAAAATGATCGTCTAGACATCTTTAAAAGTTTACTTACCATATTAGTATCGATTGTTCACGAGATACCATAAAATCGAATTGAAGTATATATATATATATATATATATATATGTTTTTAAAGTTAAAATATTTAGTCACTAGGTCAAGGGCCGGACATGAAATTCCTATGTAAACATAAAATAAATAAAAGAAGATACATATGATCCAAAAAAGAACATCAATTGCATTGAGAAAAGGACATGAAATTGTATCAATTTAATAGTGCAAACTTATAAAATGACAGCATATTTTTTTGTAGTTATCATAAATCAAATAATTAAGATGTTGCCAACCATGACCAAAAAATAAATAAAAATGGGCATCATCTCATTGTCTTTCATGTTCCTATTTTTAACTATGACAATGACTTCAATGGTTGTCATTTGCCCTTTTCTCAAACCTCTCAAACAACGATATAGTGGTGAATTCAAAATTTAAATGTGATCGACTTTAAATTAAAAAATGTATATTATTGAATAGATGTAACATATAATAGTAGTAGATTAAAAAATCTTGATAAAGAAATTTAAGAAAATATATGTCTAAATTCTTAATTTTTTTAATTTTCCAAAATATGTCGATAAATATAATGAATCATTCACGTGCAAGCCTCCTATTAGGAATTTGGTATGTCAAACGCTAGAAAAACCTCACCCTCTATTTCATTTTCTTGCGTATATAACCGCACGAAAGAACATGGAGACGTAAAAAGGAAAGGTCCTATTAATTTGTTTTGATCCACAATATAAAGAATAAAATGATAATGGGGATTTGAATATTCTTTCAATGAAACCTTCGAAGAAAGACAGGTTTTAATTAATTCAACTTGTTTATTTGATTGAAATGATGACATTTGTTCATATTATTACAAGACACTTGGAGTTGAAAATTAAAGAAATAATTAATTGACCACTTTGAATAAAAGTAGAATCTTCGAAGAATAACAGCACTACTTGAATAATTCATTGGGAGACTAAGTCAATTTTAATCTCAATTATCACAGCATTATAAAACTTAGTTAGAAAAAAAAAAGATAAATTAAGAAAATCACTTGTATGCTTAATGATTAATTATTTCTCAATTAAGATAAACTTAGTTAACATTTCCTCAAGGTAAAACTTGAGAATGGAAAAAATAAATACACGTTTTATATTTGTAAGTGAATTACTTTATATAAATCTAAATTAATCGAATGAAGATAATGATAAAACAAAAAAAAAATGGTAATATAATAACTACTATTGTTTGGGGAAAAAAAGAGAGTAGAATTTTGTATTACATACTGAATTGACAACTTTAACCTCAATTAATTCCAAACTAATAAAATTATTGTTTTCACATACTAAAATAATAGTATAATTGAACTAGAATAAGATAAAAATATCAAGATGGATCTGTAATGTGTCAGTTTAATTAATTTTTTAAAGAAGAAAAATAGATTAGTTTATATTATTTTCAGATCAGAAAAAAAGCTCAAAACACCAAGAGGAATCTGTACTATTATCTTAATTGATTAATTAATTTACGGGATAAATAAAACTAATAATATTTTAAATTCTCAGATCTCTAAAATGCTTAAATTCACATTCTAACTCAAAAATAAATTTAGGAAAAGAAATCATTTTATTAATAAATATTAATTTCAGTTTTATAGAAATTTTAGTCTATAAATAATATATAAAAATAAATTTTCTAGTCAAAGTCAATTCGATTTGCAATTTTATAAATATAAAAACTATTTAAGTTTATAAATAAAATATTTTCCGAATCCACTAAAAGGGAGGCGCAGACAGAAAGTAAAAATGCAACTCTTTGCTTGGTCTATGTTTTACTTAATAGTGCAAAAGATCCAAACTTTTTCCATTGCTTACCAAATTTTCTCTTTTTTTCTTTTTTTTTATGTATTTATATACACATTCATGATTCAACCATTTACATATAATAAACTCTTTTTGCATTTTGTCTAAAATCTTTGCAAGGGAGCAGCTTCTGTTCTTGTTTCTCTTTTTGGCGCTTCTTTTTTGGGATTCATTTGGAAGGAAGTATGTATACTTTGTTGTTCTGTTTCTTGAATTTGAATTGTGGGTTTCTTTCCTTTTTATGTTTTATTTGTTGGTTTGTGATTTCTCGGATGTTGGATTTTGTGTATGTGTGTGGGGTGGGGTGGAGTTTTTCTTGGAAGTTTGGATTTTTGGGGGTTTTGTTTATGATTAGTTGGATGTTGAGTTTGAGGTGTTCTCATTAGTTGGCTTTTGATTTTCTTGAAGTTTGGATTTTTGGGTTTTTTTCTCCATTAATGGTTAGGGAAGTTTATGAGTAGTGGGGTGTTGGGTTTGTGGGGGTGGGGTTCTTATTAGTTGGTTTTTTATTTTCTTGAAATTTGAATTTTTGGGTTTTTTTCTTTTGTGATTTCATGGATTTTGGAATTGTGTGGTTCTTTCTTTTTGGTGGGGTTGTTTTCAATAGTTAGTTTTTGATTTGCTTGGAATTTGGATTCTTGAGTTACTATTTTTTAGCATTTGATTCTTGGATTTGGAATGGATTCTTCAGGAATTTGTGTTATGTGATCCTTTAGGAGTATTAAAGTGTTTGTTTTTGTGAAGATCTCTTATGTTTGATTGATTTTGCTATGTTAAATGTTGGATTGGGATGTATATGTTGAAGAAATGGAATGAAGTGTGTGAATCCTTGTGTATTTCACTGGAGATTTCATAGTGGCGGTTGATTTCTGATTTTAAGTTCTTTTTCTTATAGCTCCACTAATGTGCCATAATGACAAACTTTCTGATCTGTAATGTACTAGTTAGTTCATACCATCATTTCGCGCGCGTGTGTGAGAGATGATCAGCTAATGATGAGTTTCACCCTTCACCTAACATGGAGTATATTCAAATTTGAATCTGTATTTTCTTGTGGATTCAATTAAGCATCATGTATACATATCTCCAACAATTGATAGTATTTCCTCTCATAATGAACTCCTCTCCAGAATCATTTTTCATGCATAAATATTTCATTGGATCTACATCTGTGGTAAATGTAATAGCTTATAGATCGTTATTTTGTTTTGTCTTAGTTATCTCGTCTTGATTTTTGCTTGTCAAAATCGTGGGTTTGACTATAGTTCGTTGGAAGGACGTAACCGATTTTGAATATCATGGTTGGACTATTAAATTTTATGGTGGTTGGGATTTCATCAAGAGACAAATATATACTTTCCTTTATGAATAATTTTTAAACTAAACTTGTCCCTTTTAAAATAAATTGCGGAAGGGATAAACAAGTGTCATCATTTCCTGAAAGTTTACTACTTTTGGCACTAATTGAACTCTAGTACATTGCAGTGTAGCTTTGAAAATTGATCTAGCATATATTCCCTGCTTTCTCATTTGTACTTGTTTGTCTTTTCGTCTAGTGATGTCTACGTAGCTATGAAAATGGGTTTGATTAGTTCTCCTTGTTTGTTCTCTTTGTTTCCCTTAGCTATCCCTCCTTGAATTGACATCCTTTATTAATATGAAGCATTAAAATCTTCTTGGTTAGCCAATATAATCACTAGAAAGGATCATAAGTTTTGTACAAGGATCATAACTCGTGGTTTTGTTACATTCTGTTAGAACTTCTTGTTCATTTATTTGATGTGTTTTTATGCAGAGGAAGCTTGATTCTTGGTGATTATTCTGAAGGGAAAACATCACAATTTTTCTATGCTTTAGATGCGGCCAAAGAAAATGTCCATGGCTGTCAAGGATGAGAAGAAAATGGCTCTTGATGTGGCAGCATGGGCATTCAATATTGTCACTTCAGTTGGAATTATTATTGTTAATAAAGCCTTAATGGCTACATATGGTTTCAGCTTTGGTAAGTTATGACACTTGTCCTGAAGGTTTATATTTTCCATTTTTTTTGGGGAATTTATCTTACTGAATTTACTATCTATTGCATCTACTCGTGTTAAATGGTCGTTGGTGCATGTTTTGTTTGTGTATGTTTCAATGAGGGTCAATTTTTTGGTTCTGCTGATCATGGATTTTGAAGTCTGAGCACTTTGAAAGAAATCTTACTTACTGAAAAAGATGATTTCAAAGATATCTAATTATCTTGCTTCTAAGGCAAATCTATGCATAAAGTAGGCTGCTTTTCTGGAAACTATGTACGCATTAACTTTTTTGAGACCAAGCAAATGTATAAGCCGTCTAGGCGAACTATTTTAAATGAATTTTCTCATTCTAATTCTCGAGAGAAGCTGCCATTGCCTCCCTGTACTTCAATATCTAGTTTTAAAGATATGGTGTTAATGGATTAAGATAAGTCTTTGAGCTTGCCTTAGGAGCATAGTGTCTTCTTCTTAGAAAAACATGGTTTCTTGCTAATCATTTGTAAGCTTTTAGAATGAAATAGCTTGATATTTCTTATGTTATCCTGACTTTGTCTTATTATTCCGTCCAATTTGCAGCGACAACCTTAACTGGGATGCATTTTGCTACGACGACATTAATGGTGTTTTTTCTTAAATGGCTTGGGCATATCCAGAATTCCCAACTTCCGTGGTCTGAACGATTGAAATTTGTTTTGTTTGCAAACTTCTCTATTGTTGGAATGAACGTGAGTTTAATGTGGAACTCTGTCGGATTTTATCAGGTAAGTGTGAAGAATCATCAGACATTTATGCTCTACTTGTCTTGAATTTTGATCTCACATCTCTTTTCCTCTTGAACTCTCATCAGATTGCAAAGCTAAGTATGATACCAGTGTCGTGCTTTTTGGAAATTGTGCTGGATAACGTGCGATACTCGAGAGACACCAAATTAAGCATTTTGGTTGTCCTACTAGGTGTTGCAATCTGTACTGTTACTGATGTAAGTGTAAATACAAAGGGTTTTGTTGCTGCCTTCATCGCAGTCTGGAGCACTGCCTTGCAGCAATATGTAAGTTCTTGATACGAATCTGTGGTATGACTTCGCATATGTCAACATATAAAACCAAATTTTCTGGTGTATTTGCAACCTGCTTTTGTATATCTGGTCTTAATCAATTGCATTTACTGTCAAGTTAACGTTTTAATTTTCTATTTCCTCTATATGTTCCACTGACTTATTATTGTGGCTGATGTTTCTTCCTTCCGATGCAGTATGTACATTATCTTCAGCGTAAATATTCACTGGGATCATTCAACCTGTTGGCGCATACTGCACCAATACAGGCTACATCCCTGCTGTTACTGGGGCCCTTTTGTGACTACTGGTTGACTGATAAGAGGGTCGACGCATATAACTATACCTCAATATCACTTGTAAGTACATCAAAGTCCTCTTTACTTGACATAAAGGAAGTACACGGTATATCATGGTCACGTAATACAATTCGCTTGAGTTTCTCATGCACTTTGAAAGGATAACGTTTCACCATATAAGATGTGATATTTCTGTTTAGTAATTTTTGTGCTACCACAGTGAGGATTATCCGTTAAAGTTCAATTACCAACTTTCTACTGGTCATGTACGCATTTCTTAAAATGTTGCTTATCTTGGCTTAAGACGTTAGACAGCTAGGTGCGCATCTTTAAGCATTTAAAGGTTGAGACTAGTACATACTAGACTCAATTGTATTTCGCCTTTGATCTTACTAGTTTGCGATTATAATAGTTTGGATGTGTTTTTTTTCTTATTGCAGTTTTTCATCGTCCTATCATGTACGATAGCAATAGGGACGAATCTCAGCCAATTCATCTGCATTGGAAGATTTACAGCAGTGACATTTCAAGTGCTTGGTCATATGAAGACCATTCTTGTCCTGATTTTGGGTTTCCTATTCTTTGGTAAAGAGGGACTCAATCTACACGTCGTCTTTGGAATGGGCGTGGCCATCGTTGGCATGATTTGGTATGGTAACGCTTCCTCACAACCTGGTGGGAAAGAGCGGATACCACCCCCCACTGTCGTCAAACCTGAAAAACACATGTTACTACCAACAGAGCTCGACGAGAAAGTATAGGGAGTCATCTCTCCGAGAAATCGAAGCAGAGTAATTGACAATTTCATACTGCCATATAGTCATTTTAGTTCAACCATATGATTTTTATATTTCACAGTCTGAATCTTTCATGTTCTATAACAGTGAGATTTTCTTTTGTTTTCCCTAATTTTATGTTGAAATTCATATGTTAAAGACTGCAAAGATGGTGTCATTTGATAAATTATTTTATGAAGCAATGTAGCTTTGATCTTCCCTCTTGTTCATTTTTATATTTAGTCATTTTAATAAAGGTTTTAAGTAGGGTAAAAGATCACAAGTGGCATTCTGGTGGGATGCAAAAATCGAGCGTCATGCGAAAGCTAATAATTGCAACAGATAAACAAGAAATGTAATATTATTACATATTTTAGTCAGTTGGCCTACATATGAAAAGTCATTGTAGATGATATTGTGTTACGCTACAAAAGAAAGGGTATTTAATTTATAGAGGTTCAATTTTTTCCTCCGAGAAAGTAATAATCAAATATAGAAGAGATAAATATTTTTCTAAAAAGTAATTATGGTAATATTTGTTTTTTTTTTCCGAGAGAAATGACAGAATTCAAAAATGATAAGAAAATAAAAGGAAAACCTTAATACATTCCACTTTGATTGTGTCTCCCTCACCTTCCAATCCGCCTCATCTTCACCTCTATCCCCACTTTTACCGCTCATAATATTTATCTAAATTATACAAATAATTTTAGAATAATATTTTTTGGTTACTTATGAAAAAAAGAGAGTAAAGAATTCACTTATTTTTATGAAAAATTATCTACATGCATATAATTAATAGGTATATTCACTTGATGTGAAAAACTTCAACCAATGAATGCTGACATTCATATTTGGTAAACATTAAATATGATAAATATTCTTGTATTTTCATTGTTTGTAATTATTTAGTGGTCCTTTAAATAAACATGGATGCATGAATTTGACAAGTGATGAAAATAGCCAAAATAAATAAATTAAATATTTATGTGAATCAAATTCTCATTCAATTTATACTCATGTTTTCATTCAAACTATGATTAATGCTGCCATTTAATGGCTTCTCTTTCATTTCTAACAGATAACACACACTCCCTCCCTCTTTGGGATTTTTTTTTAATTTCAATTTTTCACGTGACATGATTTTATATCATAAGATTAAAAGACATTTTGATACGTTTTTTTTACATTTCTTTACTTTCTTAGCCTTCGTATCAAGACAAACAAATTGAACTGGAGTGTGATTCTTCATAACAGATTTTGTTTTTTCTTTATGATATATGAAAGATATGTATCAAATTTGAGCTTATTTTACATGACTGGAATTTAATGCAATTTTTGCATGATTCAACTTCAAAAGATCGCTTCATTACTCCATCTACTTTTTAAATGTACAATGTTTTGCTTAAAATTCATAAAACTATCAAAAATTTCTTTATAAATAAATTGCTTATAATACTTTACCAAAAAAAGGAGAACACAAGAAGTTCAAGAAATACTTATACCAATATACAACTTAAAAAGTTCAATTTTGATTTTTGATTGATTTTAACTTATAAATATTTCTAGTATTACCAACAAAGCTAGACAGTTTGACCAGCTTATAAAATTAATCGAACACCACTTAAAATTTAATTAGCGGTCCAAAAAATATCAAATTGCCACTTTCTTCCTAGATGAGATAAATTTGGGCCATAGGATTGCGTTGGGCCTGCAGTGTTCTAGGTTTAACATTTTGGCCATTTCTTGCTCAATCTTCAATAATATGGTTTCATCCGTTCACGTTTATTTGTTCATATTTGTCTTCATTTATACGACTCATATTTTTAGCAAGTTTAAAAGAGAATGATTTGACTTTAAAGTATTCATTTACTCTCAATAAAATGATTTATTGTCAAATAAATATCTATGACTTATTTTAGACCACAAATTTCAAAAGTCGTTTTTTCTTTCTAAATTTTTTTATCAAGTAAAACCACACACATAAATTGAAACGGAGGAAGTATAAATCATCTGATTCATTGAGAAATGAATTAAAATAACTAGTATCTCCAATAATAAAGATAAAAAGTATATAAAATAATTAATTGATTTTTTTAATTTTTTAATATAATGAACAAGTAAATATGGACGAATCGGAGAAGTATACTAAATTGAGGAGGACTGATGTAAGAAGTCACTGACAATTTGTACGACACTGAATGATGTATATAGACTGAACCAACCTTATCTTTTTCTTCTTTATTTTTTTTAAAAAATATTTTTTTCATTTTCCCTAAAATAAATTATTGTATTTTTAGTTTAGATAAAACAATCAAAATCCACTTCTTAGATTGAAGAATCTACTATTACATTTTGTCTTTCGATTATTGATAAATTTTTATTTTAGTTCTTATAATATATGATTCAATTTATTCAATTTTTAGTTAATAAGTTGAATATATGTTATTAGTCTTTTTATGTAGAAAAATATTATAGTTGAACTACTTTTAAAAGTATATTATCCTTAAATATTGAAATAATATTACAAGTATAACATATAATATGAGTAATTAAATAGTAAAACATTTAATAATTCTAAAAATTTGTAAAAAGACTAAAAAATACATTTCAAATAATTAAAGATTAATATACTTAAGCATATACCACAAAAATAAAAATTAAGATATTTATTTATAATGAAGCGACCAAAACCACTATCAACCCTACATTTAAAAGGAAATACAACATATTGCATAGTAGGGACGAGTAGTGCCAGAGTATTCATTCGAATCTCCTCGACAAAAAAATACATTACAATATATATATATATAAGCTTTATATCTACATTTTTATTTTTTTGAATTTTTGTATGAAAATTCTGAATCCATCACTGTTGGCATAACATATGCACAAGTTTAATTATGGGAAAAGAATTTGAAATATATCCGTACTTTGACCAAAATTGATGTAACAATCTCACACTTTAAGCAGTACCTATTACCCTCCTACACTATTTAATAGTATATTTTAAAGATATATAAGTATCCACATGGACATCATAAATATTACATCATTATAAATAGTAACTTGTCCAGCTGAACACTTATATATCTTTATAATACACTATTAAACAGTACATAGGGTAATAGATTATGCCCAAAATTTGAAATTATTACAGCAATTTCAATAAAAAAAATCAGATATATTTTAGACTTTTTTCCTTTAATCATTTTACTTGAAAATTAGATGGCAATAATTCAGTTATAGAAATGACAAGATAAGTTAGGTGTGGAGGCAGAGACACAAGGGGCTACAGCTGCAAAGGGAGCCCACTTTTTAAATTTTGTTTACATGCATTATATAACAACTAATTTTTAGTGCTTACTGAAATTCATGGAAAAAGTGAAGTAATCAAACTGTCCATTTTTTAAAATAAAAAAAAGGACTATTTTTGGCTGTATATTGGTTAAAAGTTAAAACGTAATGCATGATTTATGATGAGTTATTTTTGACCTATATATAATAATAATAAAAAATACTTTGTTATCATAGAAGCTAGTTTTCTAGCTCTCTTTAGGTTCCTCCTTATTAGCTTTCTTTTCCATATTTTGTTTATAAACATTTTTGAATTGGTTTTGTTTCCATATGTGACATATAATTCATCCTCTAAATTACTTTTTTCTATTCATAGACTAGTCATTCACCTATGTGTTTTCACATCATGAACAATTATTTGTGAGTGAATGAAAGGATAACTTTTTTTATTTTAACTATTTAGGGATCGTTTGATAGAAGGTATAAACATAGTGTTTAATTGATAGTATTGGAATCAGTAATGTAATGATAAGTTATATTGACATTATTTTTTATCTTATACTCCTCTATCTAATAATAGTTGTCTACTATATTATTTTGGGATGTTTCACAATACTTGTTCATTTTATGAAATCAATGAATAATTGTACACTTACTTCCTAATTTATCCTTATCATTAATTATAGTTCTTTCTCTATTACATTTTTCAAGACATTATATTTTTTAGTATATTCAAAGGATAATATAGTAAAATTACCTTTCTATTTATAGTTTCTTAAGAAGTGTGCAAAGTCAATAGTGGACAAGTATTGTTAGACATAGGGAGTACTCTTTTGGTTTGATATATTAAAAATAGCGTGTATTATATTATTTTTTAAAGAAATATTTGCTTATAAAAATACCTTCGACATTCTTTAGATTTATATATTTTCAGAGATATTTATGTATTTAATCATTTTAATACATGTATTAACAACCTTGATATTGTTAATATCGTAATTTGCTTGAATTTTTGTCAAAGAAAAAGAGATATTTTTTAAATAAAACCAGATAGAAGTGATTTCCACTTTAAAGTATTTTTCATATTACTTACCTCATAAATTATCTCAATTTTTACATCGTCAATGCAAAAAAGTTATAGAATACATCTTCGGTTTCAATTTATTTGTTTAGTTTTGATTTGATACAGAGTTTTCTTTCATTTCAATTTGTTTGATTGACTTTGACTTGATACAGAGTTTAAGAAAATCAAAAAGACGTTTGAATCTTGTGATCTTAAACTAAAAATATGTAGAATGTATCAAATTAGTCATTAATCTTATAGTGTTAAACATGTCATCTGAAAAGTTAAAAATAAAGAATTGTCAAAAAATAAAAAAGATATTTTTTTAACGAATTAAAAAGAAAAATAAGACAAATAAATTAAAACGAAGGAGTGACCATATTAAAAAGTTGTGTGAATCTATACAACATTTGGAAGTCAAATATTTTAGGCACTTAAACTTATCTTTAGACTTCAACAACAAATTAGTTGTTATGTTCAACAACTTTTCAATATGAAGTTATATTGTTTTGTCTTATACTCTTATTTCAAAAAAAATAGTAGCAACATATTTATTTTATTTTTTAATATAGAAATTCACATATTAGGTAACACGTTAAATTCCATACATTACCAAACAAATTGAAATAAAACTACTGTTATCACATAAATAATACAGTAATTAAGACTTTTAAATTTTGGTTGTTTTGTCAAAATATTAGGCAATAAACAGGAGACCTAGTGTTGAATTTAGAAAGAGACAAAAAAAATTCAAAAAAAAAGAGACAAGAATATCGAATTTACTATAGTCTATCTATCCTGAATTATGTGACAATAATATATATATATATATATATATAAAACTCATAATTTTAAATTATTGATAACTCATAATTTTAAATTTTTGATTCGCCTTTAATGAAATATGAAGAACTCTATGACTAAACACTTGAACAAAAGATGGCGTAACCAAAAATTAGCCACTAAATGATATATTTGTAACAAAATGATTTTAGTGTTTTTGTTTAGCTACGAATTTTAAATAGTCGATATGTTTTTCTAATTCTGATAAAATTATCTTATTTTTTATTTCACTTGTCGAGTTGACCTCATTGAATGGTCTCACACCTGAGTCCCCGTGCCTATTTCTTCCTCTCGGCCTTGTAGTGTGGAGCTTGCAGCCAGTTAGTCTAATCGTAGGGATCCTCTCCTTCTTATCCACCACCCATCCTAAACAATTACAAAATATGGGATCATCAAAAATTCTTATCACTATCTCACTGACAATGAAGCTACTCAAGTGATAAACACTATTCATCCGCTCCAATTCTAAAATTGTGGCTTCAAGTCACTAAGGAAGCAAAAGAAAACCTCACGGAGAGGAGTAAAAGAAATTGAAAAAATATCACTAATACATGTATAGTACACACACTTAAGTTCAGCCTGAGTTGTATAATAATTGCAACTATAAAATTTTACTCCTTCTCTCCCAATATATATTACATACTAAAAAAGAATGTTATCTTTCTCTATATGACTTGTTTTACACCATAAAATAAAAATAACATATTCATTGAAATTTCACAAGTGAGATTTGTGCAGATATGCAGATTTTATCACTACTTCATAGAGATAGAGAGATTGTTTCAGAAAAATCGTCAATTTAAGTGATACAATTCTCGATACAAGGAAAATGACAATGAAGAGAAATTGAAACATCATAAATTTCTCAATTTTTTTTTCTTTTTTCAAACATCATGTTTAGTCAAACAACGCTAGATAATGTATTTGGAAGAAAAATGGATTAAGTAAAAGTGAGAATATGAAGTTTGATGTTACTTGTAATAAATGGTTATTTAGGTAGTGAGCTGCATACAGGCTGGGCTTTGTTGGTGGGATGCTATTAAAATCATAAACAGGCCTCTCCCGGCCCTGAAAAAAAGGACAATGAGTTTCAGTACATGTTCATGTAGGCCCAATATAATGGGCCCAACACCACCCCACCCCCCATCGTTTCCCCGTGATAATATATGTGACGTCTTTCGGATTTCGAGACTCAAACAAGACTTTTTATGTTTGATACTTTTCAAATATGCAAGTTTTCAAAACTTAAAGATTCTATACTCGCATTAAAGGTCTAACCAGTTTAACTCTCGAAATTTGGATTGTGTCATGTAAATTGGGACGGAGAGACTATTGAAATTATTTGGTGGGCCCACTAAACTCCTCTCATGTCACTTCTTCTCGTGTGGCATTGATTTTCATTCTCATCTTTATCTTTTGTACTTCCTCTCCAAAAATAAATTATGGCCCACTATAATATAAGCACAAAATTAGTACTAGTAATTATTAATCCTTTTTATTAAACACTACTAATAATATCATCATTAGCTAAATGATCATTTATGATGAAGGTTTTTATATATCATATACTTTTCTTTTTGGCTTTTTCCCCATCTAAAAACCCTACCACCCCTTTTCTTTTGTTCAATATTTTTGGCTGACATTTTCTCAAATTCAGTAAAAATTATTAACGGAAAAAAGTTAAATATGTATCTAACGTATGCAAAATTAAGCAAATATATCTGTTGTCAAATACTTTAGTACAATTATGTTTTTATTGTCAAATATATGATTCATGTTTGCCTGTATTTTTACGATTAAATGATTGATAAGCTCAAAAATATTGGCTTAATAAATTCTTAAAGTATGTAAAATTGAATAAATATTATTGATGGCCCACTTAATATAAGCACAAATTTAATTATAAGGTACTTTATTAATCACAACTAACAATATCATCATTAGCTAAATGATCATTTATAATGAAAGTTTTTTATATCATAGAGTACTTTTCTTTTTGGCTTTATCCCCATTCTAAAACCCTACCACCCCTTTTCTTATGTTTCACAACTATTTTTTTCTTAAATTCAGCAAAAAAAAATTAATCAAACTAGTACTCAATTAAGTAGGGCCCAAATTACTTTCTATCTCAATCATATAATTATTTCTTCCTTTCTTATTTGGCTTTTTATTTCTTTTTTCCATTTTCCTCTCTCTAATAATTACATTTTTCTGTAGTTTTATTTTTGGTGATTGAGTTTGTGCACGTGTGATGTTGTTTAAGTTCCATTTATTTCAATTTGGTAATAATGAGTAGTTTTTTGTTTGTTTAATTATTTGTTTTGACATACATTTCGCTAATTAATTTGTATTTGTATCGCGTATGACTAGAAATAAGACGTGTTTTTCTTTAAAAAAAAAAGAATAAAAATCGCACTACTATAATGAGTATATTTATCTGTCAGATTTTTTAATGAAAATAATAACGAGCCTAATAAAAAATTGCTACTTCCTTCCTAGCCATATTATATGAGTATATTTTAAATTTTTTTGTAATGTAAAAAAAACTCAATGTCTTTAACTAATAAAATAATTTTTTCTTATAAACTATGCTCAATTTTTTAAACATGTATGATTTAATTAACACTCTAGTAATTAAAATAGTAATGCTGGACATGATCAGAAAAAAAAGGGATAAAAAAGTTCTTATTTTTCTAAAATATTATATATTTTGAAAACAATTTAAGACAAAAGCATATGTTCTCAATTTCCTTTTTCATTCTATTATTATCCTAGAAAATTACAATAAAATAATTTGAGCGAAAAGTGTTTTTTGCTTTGTTCCTTATTTTGCAATATAACAGTTATTCTTCTCTGAATATCTCAACTTATATTCAAGTTTTTGTAAGAATGTTATTATTTTGTGGTGGTTATTAAATTTTAATTTTTGAATTGTTAGACTTTAATATTTATTTTATTTTTTATTTAATAAGAAAATTGAATGCCAAAATATCTTTAACTAGAATCTAATTATGAAAAAGTGTTGTCTTATGATATAGATATAAGTTATGTAGTATTTAATTCATTATTAAATAAATAGTCGATAAGAAATCAAATTTTCATGATTAGTTCATCAATTTCTTTTATAATATATTTTTATAATTAGAAAAACAAGTTATTTAAATTCAAGAAAATAACTTTTTCTATATGAGAAAAAGAAATTCATAAAAAACATTTCATGTTGATTATCTCTCCTCTTCCCTAGTTACTCCGCATCGCTCCCACCCAAACCCTAACCACACCATCTTACCCCATCATAATATTTATATATATAAATATTCTTAGAAATGTTTTTCATCAAATATTTTAAAAAACTGTTTAATATTTAGGAAGTTTCTTAAATTTTTTCTTTTTCTTGTTCTTTTTTTAAAAATAAGGTTAAGAAAAAAGAGAAATTGAAAAGAAATAATTTCATCAATAAAATAAGGATTTAGATAGTTAATCAACTAATCTGCTCTGATTCCCAAATTACTAAGTAAGTTACACAAGTGTGGAAACAATTAAATTCGAGGCCTTGGTTTTATGATCTCAAATTTAGCATTTTAAACCAATAGAAGATATTCAAGATTTTAACTTTTTTTTTGAATGTCTTCGTTTTTTATTTATCGGAGACAGTCTCTTCACTTTATAAGTTAAAAATAAAATATGCATGCACACTATTCTCTTCCCATCTGGTGGGATTACACTATATATATATATATATATATTATTGTTATTATTATTTTTATTTGGGTTAGAAATGTTATATGTTCAATGCCATTTCAGTATTTTCAATGGTGTAATTTTTTTTTAAAAAAACTCAATGGTGTTATAGTTTTGAATTTTTTATATATTTTTTACAGTTTTATTGCAGTAATTGAAATTAATAACTCCCCTTCATGTTCATTCATACATTTTTTAAATAAATGGAAAAAATAAATTGTTTCATAAAAGAAAACACATATTATTGGCAATATTCAATCCATATAATAGTGACATTTTGGACTTTGTCGGCGAAGAGGTGTATCAAAGTGTTGAACTTCTTAATTATGGGGGGCCAAAATATATTTATCCAACACTTTTTTCTTTTTTTCTTCTTTCACACCATTTTTTAACGTTGTTTTGAATTCGAGTCCTGAATATGAAAAAGTTCTTGATAAAAAGCGTTACCCTTCAAATAAGACTCTATCCGATACAAATTAAAATTAATCGGGCTCTAATATGCATAGCGGACATTGAGTGGAAAAACAGAAAAACAACTTCTGAACACTTTCTTTTCCTTTGAAATTGTGGGGCTAAGGGTATAAATATCCGTTTTTGTGATCGTTATTTTAATTTATAATTTTATTTTAAAACATTTTTTTTTTGTAAGTTTACTTGTTTGGAGAATAATTTCCTACGAACACAATTGAAAATTGAAACAGATTCTCTATTTTACAAGATGAGAATAAAATTGCACATATATTACGCTTCTTAAATTTCACTTACGAAATTATATCGAGTATATTATTATTGTTACAACTGAAGTTGGAAATATTTATTGAACACTTTTTTTTTTCCCCTTAGAATTTGTGGACAAAGGCACGTGTAATTTAGGGTTGGTGGACCCTTCAACCCCAAGAAACAAAGAAAAATTGGAATTTCTTTCCCCATATTTACCAGTTTTTCAGTGACCCTGTTTTTAATAAATGCTCTATTAAGTTCATATTATTTGTTTTTTATTTCAATTTAAAATAAATAATATTTTATATAATTTAAAAAGTATTATTTTTTATTTTAAAAAATCTATCCTTCTTTACATATTTTGAAGTAGTTTCTCTCCAATTATATATTTATGAGTATTTTTATTATTTTTCCATAAGCATTTGATATGCATATCGTATTAATAATTATTATAAGTGTATTGATCAATTTTATTTTTTTTTAAATTAGGAGTAAATAAGTTTTAAAGAAGTACTTCATTCGGCCTATTTTATTTATCATTTTTTCTTGCATATTTGTTAAAAATAATAATTTGGAATTTATTTATATTTACTTTAATTTGATCATATTTATTGAATAAAAATACAATAATAATAAAAAAAATTTAAAAAATAACTATTATTTTGAACCAGCTATTCATAAATACAACAAACTAAAATAGATGGGACAAACTATATCAAAGACAAAAACATCAAATAATATGACTCAAAGATAGTAGTACTCTCTCCATTTTATTTTACTTGGTTCTTATAATAAAAATAAATATATTATTTTATTTATATATTATAACAAATTAAGAGAATTTTATTATTTTTCATACTATTTATAGTATTAAATAATTATATATAATAAAAATAATTAAAATTTAAAAAAATTCAAAATATTATTAATAAAAAATATACTAGATCAACATGATCAAATAATATAAATCGGAAGGGTACGATAACAAAAAAAAATGAACAAAGGGAATGGGTTGAATTAATGTGAACACTCAAGTAGCACATCAAAAAAATTCAAAGCTACTCACTTGGGAATTGTTCTGTGGGCCCACATAATACTTTCTCCGTTCAACAATAGTTATCCACGGTACTATTTTGAAATGTCTAACAATATTTGTCCACTTTATGAAATCAATCAATAATTTTACAAATAGTTCCTAATTTACCCTTATCATAATTATTTCTCTATTACATTTTTCAAGACATTGTATTTATTATATTCAAAGGGTGATATAGTAAAATTATTCATTGATCTTATAAAGTAGATAAGTATTATTTAATATTTCAAAATAATATAGTACACAAATATTATTGAACAAATGTAGTATTTAAATGAATGAAAAAAGAAAGATATAAAAGTAGTAAAAAAAAAAAAGACAAAACAAGAAAGAGTGTGTGTGTGAGACATAAAACTAAGATGGAAAAAGTGGGGTAAAAAGAAAAAGGGAAGATTGGTATTAATTGAAATCTAAGAAGAATCTAAGGAAATGGACAGTTTTTTTATAAAATATAGGTGACATAATTCACTTTTTTTTTGTATAAGAAAAAAACTTTAGAAAGTAAATATCCAAAATAACTGTAAAAACTAATTAAAATAAGCCCTTCTTTGGAACTAGAGTGGACCCTATGAAATGTACTATCTATATTACCCTTTCCTTTTTCTTTTCACTTTTTTTTCCTAACTTTAGTATTCCATGCGTGCAAATTGTAGTATTGGCATTCATCCTCCAATTCTAAAAAGTAATAGAATGATGAAGACTTGATAGAGATATTTTTGTGGAGGGATGAATATATTTAGGATCAACAGATATGGTGCAGTGGATGAAGCTGTTTTTTTCTTAATTAAAAATTTTGGATTCGAACTCTGAGTATAAAAAAATTATTGGTAGGGAGCGTTGATGAAGCCCTATGTGTCACAAATTTGATATAGTCAAGCTCTAATGCGAGTACCTAATATCGAATGAGAAATTAAAAGAAAATATGTATATCTTTATTCATTCGAAATTTCAAAATTGAGTTCTTGAAATGAGAAGTTTTCTCGTTAATGTGCTTTATACTCAACTAGGATTTAAATATTGATCAAATTAATAAATTTTAAATACCAGATTATAAAAAAGATGTAATTATCTCTTTTGCTCCTAAGTACTAGGTTTAAAATTGTTTGTGACATGAGGTTTAGGAAATAATTTTTTTTTTTTGAATGTTGTGATTTTAAACTAACGATATGTAGAATGTATCAAAATGTCCTTTAATCTTGTAATATCATGAGTAAAGTTAGAATTAAAAAGTTATTACAAAGGGAAAAAATACATTTTAAAAAAAAAACAAACTAAAAAAAGTAAGGTCAACATTGAAACAGAGAAAGTACTATTTAATTGGTCACAAGTTATATCATATATGCAAATCTTGTTTGTAATGTTCAATTGTTCACAAGTTCTTTTGTAGTTTTTGTGTTTTATAACGATAAAGGTATATTTGTCACTAATCTTAGTGAGTCTATAATGCCTTATTAATACATAGTGTTTATATTGTCTTATTGATGCAATGAACTTAAACTATGACTTGAAACTGCAATATTGGTTCCCAATATCTTATAAATAGTTTCTCATTTCTGCATAACTAATCCGTATATAACTAATATATACATAAAATAAATAATACATAGATATATTCATTACTAATCTGTATAATTATTATATCTCTATAACTCTAACTAGCTAACAAAACACTTTTTGATTTTCAAACAACCACTTGTAAATTATATTATTGGTCTTCACTTGTAAGACATTTTTGGCCAATTTTCACCTAATTGAGAACGTTATTCGTTAAGTTTCCAAGTTAGCCTAACTTGGAATTTTGACTTTTTTGTGTCTTTTGATTTGTTAGTGTTTATCAACAAATCAAATATAGAGATAACTCATATGGATTTTTACATAAATTAAAATTTAGAAGATTATTATTTCCTTTTATTTTTATGTAAGATTTGGACAAAATATATACTTATTTGTTTATCTTAAAACAATTAGCATTTACATAAATAAAATATATATATAGCAGATATCAATAAGTATTTTATTGTAATGTCAAGTTTAATCAATCATTAACAAGTTTTCTTAAATTCAATGGCGGACCTAACATGGAGGCTTGTGGGTTCTCAAACATCTATTGTTTTTGACCGGATTCAATACATTATTCAGAAAAAAAAATATAAATATTAAGTGAGCATTTATAGCTAAATTTTTTTTTTTCTTTCATTTTTTAGAGTTCTTTCTGATGACTATTTATGACTTTAAAATTTTAAATCAGTCACTTTAATGTAGGAGATAAAGAAATTATACTTCAAAATTCAAACGAATCAAAAAACTTTTGTTCTTCTCAACATCTTTCATTTTGATAATTAAAAAGAAATAATTGGAGAAAGTTCTATTAGCCAACTTTAATGTGCAATCAACTTCTTTATTAGTATGATTTTTTTTGGGTAGAAGATTATTTAATATGAATGAACTCTATAGGGGTATGATAATAAAAATTCAACCTTTTTGTCACTTTGGTACTTTAAATACCTTAATAAATAAATTTTAATGATCATCCCTTTTGTTGAATGGGAAAGTATTTTTATTTATTCCTAATCAAATAAATGATTTTTAAGTCATTTAGAAACTTCATGCTAGTGCCTAGTGGCCCTGTCCAAGTACAAAAAATTAATTTCTTGATGTAAACAAATAAATTTGGGCATTCATTTGCCTTTTTATTTCTCTATTTGAAATGATTGTTATTCCAAAACTCTATCATTATATAAACTTATATAAATGACATGCTTTTATTATATTTGTTTTTGGCATATGTACTTTTTTGCCTTTTAGATTATATATAATTATTTTAATTTGCTTCCTCTACCACTTAGCATTAAGGTTCAGAATCTCAATTTTTTTATTAAAAATAAAAAAAGTACTTATCACTCCAACACTATCTTTGATCGTACATTTTTTTCCTTTTCATAAATAAAAACATAATCTTATATTTTAAAGATTTTAATTTCATGATTATTCCCACTATCCTCAAAATACCATAGTTTATTTTTCATGGGGTCATTGAAATACAAATAGAGGTGGAAGTTGCATTGATTCGAAGTATCTAAATGAATTTCAATTTTTAAGATTCTTCAATGATTGGGTATGATTTAACCTACAATATTTTCTTCTTTTTTCTTAAAATATAGGGAAGAACAATAACAACTACAACAAATTCAGTGTAATTTCATTATATATCGACCTATACGTACATTTTATCTGAAAGACCCTTGATCGAAAAAATAGTGAAAAAGAGACATTAACAACAAATCGGGAAACTAAAAATAAGGGAGATTTTTGTAAAAAATTGTTGCTCACTAAATATTTATAAAAATATATCTTAAACATATAACTATTTATATTTAAAAAAATTCTTTTTGAAATGTAATTGGACATAGGAAGGACAAAATAGGAAAATAATTTTTGACAAATAAAATAAATAATAGTAGATAAAAAGGGCTTTATGAGAACAATGACATGTCCATGAATGTATGTTCGCACGTGTGGGCTAATTTTGGTTGTTTCTTTACCGCTTTCGTACTACCAAAATGACAAAAATAGCCCCACATAAATAGGGATATGTGATAGAACAATAGTTCAAAAATTAAAAAAATCATTTTTTTGTTTATTTTTTATTTTTTATTTTTATTTATTCTATTTCATTCACATTAGTTACTTTACTACTTATTACCAAACAAGAATTATCATGGACCACACTATCCTTAAAAATGGTAAAAATAAATAAATTATGTGCACACCTTTATACTATTATTAAGTAATAAATGAAAGATATTTATAAATTACTTATATAATCATAATTAAGTGGTATATTTTTCTATCTTTATTTATGAATTTTATAATTAGTTTTTAAAATTAATACAAACATTTTATATGTGAGGAAAAGAATTTTTTAAAATTAGAGGGTGTGTAACTAAGTTTATAAACTGACTTATACATATTTTTTTTTTATTATCTACATATTTGGCAAACACCAAAATATATAAGCTAAAATCAACCAAAAATTATAAGTTGATCATTCTTAAATTGCAATTTTTCTGCTTACACACATTTTTTGGTTGGACAAACTATTCTACTAATTTATCGACATATTTTTTTTTTACCAAACACATTAATTATTTATTCCTGTAGTTTTGATACTTTTTTGAAAATACATAATTATTTATAAAATTAATTTCAACACTTAAAAGTATTTATCAACATATAATACTTATCAACTATATATTATCGAGGCTCTAAATACTTATTTTTTTGTTAATTATTGTTCATTAAGCAACAATTATGGCAAAAAAAGAGAAAGTAATCACTTCAATAGGTTTAATATTTTATTTTTTTTGAGATTTTAGATTGTAGATTTCCTATTTTCCTTTTCATAATAATAGCTTTTCTTTTCTACTTTATTTCCTTTTTTTTCCCTTTTAAACTCAGATTGGTCACGTTGGGAAGCTATCAAAATAGAAACTAATTATGAGTACACAAATTCCAACTCACATAAAAAATGTGTGCAAAAAATAATAATAATCATGAATATAAACCCCCCAAGCAAGATTGTGGAAAATTCCATTTCAATTCACATTAACTCCATTGCAATTATTGCTCAAAGGAAAAAGAAGGGAAATGCACAATATTTTTCCTTATAAATACTCCTAAATAAATAAATAAATAAAATCAACTTAATTTTTTAGTTTATTATATGGGGTAAAATCCACACTTGACAAATGGATGAATCAAACTATGATATGTAGTTGAATCTTAGATCAAAAAGACAATTGTCTGTGTCTGCTTTGCCTTGAATAAACTCTGACAAACAGTCGAATCGATCTATGATACGTGGCTGAATCCAAATCAGCGAAATGATGGTCCTTTTTATAGCAACCTAAAAGTATCTTGAAATCGTAGTCTCCAACGTGGCTTGAATCCTGAAATCATAGTCCCAAACGTGGCTTGGATTTGTATTGCCTCGATACTACCACACGCCATGTAACCAGATAAATTATCTTTTTAATTAAATTTTTCTTAAAAGACAAACAAAAAATATGCATTTGTAACATATTTTAAAGTTATAGAAAATAAACTGCAATCACAAATAAATATGAATAAACATAATTTTATTGATTAAACAATATGGGCACAAATCTGTTTGTTCCACGATTGAGGATCGTAAATATCGTATTTCTCTAATATAGAATGATTGAGACCTCCTTGTGATATAATTGATCGCTAGACCATCAAACGATGGCTTCGACAAAGACAATATTTAATGTTTTAATCTCTTTGTGAAATATATTAGTACTCTTTACACCATCATGAATCAGAGTTTCGGATAGAATAGCCTCTCATGATCCTAACTGAAATCGAACTCGTCTTGTACAATTTCACAAAAATTCAATGTCTATAATATGAAAAGTAAAATAAATCGAAACAAGTATAAGAATATTTTTACATTATCAAGTACAATATATTATTATAATTTTTTAAGTTTTTTAATGAATTATTAATTTGAACAATTTCTGAACAGCCATGCCTGTTAGAGAGGGAAACATCCTAGCAGGAACACAAGGGTCCCACCTATCTATATCTGTACAATTCTCTCATCACAGTTTTTGGTCTTAATGTCATTTTCTATTTTAATTAAAAAGTTTATTAATCACTAATTAATCCCTCATCATAAGGACTTAAAAGAGACAATTAAGTTAATTAAATTTAATTAATTGAGGCAAATGGAATCTCCTATTATTAATGAATTAAAGAGTGATAGATCTACCTTTAATTAATCACACGTACGCGGAAACCTATACAGACAAAACACTTTGTTTTAATAACACAAAATACCTTAAAGAGGTTTTAAAAGAGGCAAAATTCCTAAATAGGGACAAGTTTTTTTTTCCTTTTTGAGAAAAATATAATTAGAGGTTAATAAAGTCAAAATAACTACTATAAATCTAGAAGGATGAAGGATTAGAGAGATTTTTCAAAAAATAGGAATAATACAAGATGTATGATAGTTTTTAAAATTTTAAAATTTTGTAGCGAGTAAAAGAGCTTTTTAAATATTTTTTATATATATGATAAATAGATCTATTTAACGATCTATTGAAAAATTAAGTTATAAAGGACACTTTTTGGTGTACTAAACTTTTGTTATGTATGGATTCAAAAAAGAATCTAATAATAGAGGTCGTTTGATAGCTTGTTAAAGTTATGCAGTTATTAGTAATATATGAATTAGTCCGGAAGTATTTATGTATTGTTTTATAGATAAATAATTAAATATTCTTTCATTAATGTAAAAATAGAAAAATTATGTGATATGTTTGAAATAAATGTTTTCCCTGAAATGTTTCTAGACTAAAAAAGTGAATATTCTATTATTAAATAATGCAAATTATTGATAAAGTCGAAGGAAAATAAATTATAACATTTATGTGACATGGTTGAAAATAAGTTTTTTTCCTAAAATATTTCTAGAGTAAAATAAATATTCTGTCATTATTGTAAATCATAAATAAAGTAGAATGAAGGTATATTGTACTAACATTTATGTGACATGGTTGAAATAATTTTTTTTCCTTCGATCCAAAAAAAATATTTATGTTAATATCGTTTGACTTGACACAAATTTAAAAAAGTAAATAATTTTTTTAAAATTTATGGTCTAAAACAAATCTCAGATATATGTGAGTAAAAAATAGAATTCTATAATTAAATTATTTCTAATTATAGAAGAATGACAATCATTTTGGGACAAACTAAAAAATAAAGAGTGTCACATAAATTAAGACAATGAACATATAATCCAATATTTTAGTAATATGATCTGATTTTAACCAATACTATTATTTGCAACTAATGAATTTAAAAGAAAAAATTTCTTTTGTACATGATTAATAATAAAAAAGCAGTTTTGGTGCACTATAACTCTCGTTATGTGGGAGAGTGCGGGATTTAGGAAATTTTTTTAACACAAGAATTTATAGTACGCAATCTATTATTTTTTCTTTTTGCGACAAATTATTTCCATGATTTGAACTCGTGACTTGATGATTATGTAAAGACAACTTTATCAGTTAAGTGAAGACTTCCGAACCTTTCAAAAAGACTTGTTCTCAAATTTTAAAAGTTTGGTTTCCCATATAGATAATTTTACACAAAAAAAAGGAAGACCATTCACATATAGACACATAAAACCAAACTTCAAATCATACTTTGAGGAGAAAAAAAAACACATATTACAGAGAGAAGAGCTGAAAATATGGGTCACATGGCATGTGGTGCACCAGCTGTGTCCACTCTTCTATCTCTCCTCTCCCAATTTCCACCCCACCCCACCCCCACCCCCACCCCCCACAATCCAAAGCTAGAGTTTGTTCTCAAAATTTCAACTATACATACCCTTCTTACCTTCCTAAATCTGCCTTTTGACTCTCTTCACATTCTACTACTCCTTTCCCTTTCTCTATTTGTCTGTTTAAAACTTCTACTAATCCTATCTTTCTTTTCAGAAAAATATGGAACCCCTTCAAGAACTCAAGCTATAGATTCAAGAAAATCTCCATTTAAGCTATAAAGTTTCAATCTTTGAAGATGAAAGCTCACAAAACTGTGTTTTACCAACACCCTTTAAGCTTAAACAAGCTTTTCTTTGTTCTTCTTCTTATCTTCTTTCTTCCTCCAGCTTCACCAGCTTCTGTTAATGGTCTTTTTAAAGACTCCCAACAGCTTCTTTCCTTTAAAGCTGCACTTCCACCAACCCCTACTCTGCTTCAGAACTGGTTGCCATCTACTGACCCTTGTAGTTTCACTGGTGTTTCATGCAAGAATTCTAGAGTTTCTTCTATAGATCTCAGTAACACTTTTTTAAGTGTGGATTTCAGTTTGGTCACTTCTTATTTGCTTCCTCTTTCTAATTTGGAGTCTTTAGTGTTAAAGAATGCTAATCTTAGTGGTTCTTTAACTTCTGCTGCTAAATCCCAATGTGGGGTTTCTTTAGACTCCATAGATCTAGCTGAAAACACAATTTCAGGACCTATTTCTGATATCTCTAGCTTTGGTGTTTGTTCAAACCTTAAGTCTCTTAATCTTTCTAAGAATTTCTTGGACCCTCCTGGTAAAGAAATACTTAAAGGTGCAACCTTTAGCCTCCAAGTTCTTGATCTTTCTTACAATAATATCTCAGGTTTCAACTTGTTTCCATGGGTTTCATCTATGGGGTTTGGTGAACTTGAGTTCTTTTCTCTCAAGGGTAACAAACTAGCTGGAAGTATTCCTGAATTAGACTTCAAGAATTTGTCACATTTGGATCTTTCTGCAAATAATTTCTCAACTGTTTTTCCTTCATTCAAAGATTGCTCCAATTTGCAGCACTTGGATTTGTCATCCAACAAGTTTTATGGTGATATTGGTTCTTCACTTTCTTCATGTGGGAAGCTCAGTTTTCTCAACCTTACCAATAACCAGTTTGTAGGTTTGGTCCCTAAACTACAAAGTGAAAGCCTACAGTATTTGTACTTAAGAGGGAATGATTTTCAGGGTGTGTACCCAAACCAGCTTGCTGATTTGTGCAAAACTGTGGTGGAATTGGACTTGTCATACAATAATTTCTCAGGTATGGTTCCTGAGAGCCTTGGTGAATGTTCAAGTTTGGAACTTGTTGATATTTCCAACAATAATTTCTCTGGTAAGTTGCCTGTTGATACTCTCTTGAAGTTGAGTAATATGAAGACTATGGTCTTATCATTCAACAAATTTGTTGGTGTTTTGCCTGATTCTTTCTCTAATTTGCTGAAATTGGAGACTTTGGATGTGAGTTCTAATAATCTCACAGGGGTTATTCCATCTGGGATTTGCAAAGATCCTATGAATAACTTAAAAGTGTTGTACCTTCAGAATAACTTGTTTGAAGGCCCTATACCTGACAGTCTAAGCAACTGTTCACAGCTGGTGTCACTTGATCTTAGCTTTAATTACTTGACTAGGAGAATACCATCTAGTTTGGGGTCATTGTCAAAGCTGAAAGATCTCATCCTTTGGTTGAATCAGCTTTCAGGGGAAATCCCACAGGAGTTGATGTACTTGCAGGCTTTAGAAAATTTGATTCTTGATTTTAATGACTTAACTGGACCAATACCTGCAAGTCTTAGCAACTGTACCAAGTTGAATTGGATTTCATTGTCAAATAACCAATTGAGTGGTGAGATACCGGCTTCTCTTGGTCGTTTGTCGAATCTAGCCATTCTTAAGCTTGGAAACAACTCAATCTCAGGGAATATACCTGCTGAGTTGGGTAATTGCCAGAGCTTGATATGGTTGGATCTCAATACTAATTTCCTGAGTGGCTCCATTCCACCGCCTTTGTTCAAGCAATCTGGAAATATTGCAGTGGCATTGCTGACCGGAAAACGATATGTGTATATTAAGAATGATGGGAGTAAGGAGTGCCATGGAGCAGGGAATTTGCTGGAGTTTGGAGGGATTAGACAAGAACAGCTGGGTAGAATCTCAACAAGGCATCCTTGCAATTTCACAAGAGTTTATAGAGGTATCACTCAGCCAACATTTAACCACAATGGCTCTATGATATTTCTTGATTTATCTTATAATAAGTTGGAAGGTAGTATCCCAAAGGAATTAGGGACCATGTACTATCTGTCTATATTGAATTTGGGGCATAATGATCTGTCTGGTATGATTCCTCAAGATCTTGGAGGCTTGAAGAATGTTGCAATTCTTGATCTGTCATATAATAGGTTCAATGGCCCGATCCCGAATTCCCTCACCAGTCTTACATTGCTTGGAGAGATTGACCTGTCAAACAATAATCTCAGTGGAATGATTCCTGAATCTGCACCATTTGATACATTCCCTGATTATAGGTTTGCAAATAATTCTCTCTGTGGGTATCCTCTCCCCCTACCTTGTAGCTCGGGGCCGAAATCGGATGCAAATCAGCATCAGAAATCTCACCGCAGACAAGCATCGTTGGCAGGGAGTGTGGCGATGGGTTTGTTATTTTCCCTCTTTTGTATCTTTGGTTTGATTATTGTTGCCATAGAGACGAAGAAGAGGAGGAAGAAGAAGGAGGCTGCCCTTGAAGCTTATATGGATGGTCATTCACATTCTGCAACTGCAAACAGTGCCTGGAAGTTTACGAGTGCTCGTGAGGCGTTAAGCATTAACCTCGCAGCATTTGAGAAGCCTCTCAGGAAGCTCACATTTGCTGATCTTCTCGAAGCCACCAATGGTTTCCACAACGACAGTCTTGTAGGCTCTGGTGGTTTTGGTGATGTCTACAAAGCTCAGTTGAAGGATGGCAGTGTTGTAGCCATTAAGAAGTTGATACATGTCAGTGGACAGGGTGATCGAGAATTCACTGCTGAAATGGAAACCATAGGGAAGATCAAGCACAGGAACCTTGTCCCTCTTTTGGGCTACTGCAAAGTAGGGGAAGAAAGACTACTGGTTTACGAATACATGAAGTATGGAAGTCTTGAAGATGTCCTGCACGATCGGAAGAAAATCGGGATCAAGCTGAATTGGCCTGCAAGAAGGAAAATCGCCATTGGAGCTGCGAGAGGGTTGGCTTTCCTACACCATAACTGCATTCCACACATCATTCACCGGGACATGAAATCAAGTAATGTCTTGCTTGATGAAAATTTGGAAGCCAGAGTATCTGATTTCGGAATGGCAAGGTTAATGAGTGCTATGGACACTCATTTGAGTGTCAGCACTCTTGCAGGCACTCCCGGATACGTTCCTCCTGAATATTACCAAAGCTTTAGATGTTCAACAAAAGGAGACGTTTATAGTTATGGTGTCGTATTACTTGAGCTTCTAACCGGCAAACAGCCAACAGATTCAGCTGATTTTGGTGACAACAATCTTGTCGGATGGGTAAAGTTGCACGCTAAAGGAAAAATAACTGATGTCTTCGATCGAGAGCTATTGAAAGAGGATCCAAGCATTGAGATTGAACTTCTACAACACTTAAAGGTAGCTTGTGCTTGCTTAGATGATCGACATTGGAAACGTCCCACGATGATACAAGTTATGGCTATGTTTAAGGAGATTCAAGCAGGGTCAGGCATGGATTCGACATCCACAATCGGAGCTGATGATGTCAATTTTAGTGCAGTTGAAGGAGGGATAGAAATGGGGATAAATGAAAGTATAAAAGAAGGCAATGAGCTAAGCAAACACCTTTGAATGCAGCAGCACTAAATCAAGAGTTTGTTGAAAGCTCACAAATTTTCCAAAATCATATGCAAAGAATTGCCAGTGTAATTTTTAGCCAATTATTGTATGTACCACTAGTTCCCATCCATAAAATCTTGTGTTATTATACATAAAAGGAAGGTTGTTTTTCTTTTTTAAAACATGTAACAGTGTTGTATATAAATAGTGTATGAGTTTGTTTTTGCTACTTTTAGCTTTTTGTTGAATTTTGCTTCTTTTTTATTTGTTGAGTGAGGAGATGCATTAGCATTAGATTCACATCTATCTAATCCTTAAAAGCAACTGTTAGACTTCTGACCTCATTGATGGTGACTAAGTTCAGACTATTTTTGGCCCTTTATTTTTCATCTGTTTCCTCTTTTTCTTCATCTTACTCTTGTGTTCGTCTCAATTTATGCGGCATATTTTTCTTTTTCATATGTCTATAAAAGAAGGAAAAAGGGTGAAAGGAATAAATATGTCCACCGTTCATAGTTTGGCTTAAAAATATCTTTGTCGTCAATATTTTGATTCAAAAATACTCTTATTGTTATTTATTGGTAAAAAATACTCATTTTTCAAATAAATATATTGTTTATTTTCTTTTTAACACATTTTTTTTTCTAATAATATTTTTTAAACAATATATTTATTTGAATAATGAGTATTTTTGATCCATTAAATAACAATAAGGGTATTTTTGGACCAAACTACAAAAGGAGGACATTTTTTACCCTTTTTCCATAAAAGAATGATGTATCTTTTACTTTTAATGCAATGATTTATAGGTCTAAAATTCATTTTTTATCACAAATTGCAAATAGTGTCCTATAAAATTGGGACAAAGAGTCTTTTACTTTTAAAAATGACTTAATACATAGTCATGAACTTGTTAAACTTGTCCAGATATTTCATTTAGATACTTGAATTAAGATTTGTTCTAGTAACATCTTAGTTTTTAGTATTAAATGTTTTAATTTTTGATATATTATTTTTATATGTCATCTCATTCGTCTGTTAAATAGTTAAGTTTACCATATAAAATATATCAGCTCATTTAATTATACACATTCACCTCAATAAATCGTAAAATTTCAGTCATTTTCTACTTAAGCTTGTGGTGGATGGAATTGTTATTCCTAGACTCCATGTATTCTCCTTTTGGTTGCTAATATACATGTAGGGGTCTTGCCTAGCCCCATACAATCTAATAAATGAATGAAATACTATCTAATAAATGAATGAAAACACACGTAAAAGTTCTTTCGATATTTAAATATTTTTTAGGAGTTGAGACGATCAGAATTGAAACATGACTTAATTCGAATGTGTACTTGAAATATTGAGAAAAATTTAGAAGGTTGGCTATATATTAAGCCTTAAAAAATTGTAGCATGTCAATGCATGTCTCTTGTTCTGCATGTGTGCAGTTAAGACATCATATCCTTCATTCAACTACTGGTTTTGTAGGGCCTTTAGGCTCTTCTTCTTGCCACCTTCCTAACTTTGAGAGTTTTCTTTAAATTTTTTATTTTCTTTAATAATAATTGTAGTTAATCATTAATAAAAGTCAAATTTGTAATCTAAGAAAATAAATTAAAATATGTTGTAGCAAGTTAAAATATACTAATATTCTAGATTATTCAAATTCTTCAAAAAAATATTGCAGCAATTCTTAAAAAATGTATTACTTTGAAAAAACTTAGTATGTATCCATCGATATTTTTGAAAAATTCATGTAAAATAGACGATTCAATACTGCTCTTTCTTTCATCGTTAGATATCTGGTACGAAGAAAAACATTTTTCAGCAACCAAATATCAATAAATATTTTCGCTGAAAAATATTTATTTTTAAAAAAAATAAAATCTAGAAATACACCCTTATTTTTTTCAAAATTTGCTCTCCAATAATTAAGGGTCTATATAAAAAGGAAAATAATATTTCCATAATACAGACAGCTAGCAATGCTTTGACCATTCAACTAACGTATTTCTCCATCACATGATTGAATAGTTTATTTATATCTTTAATCAAAAGAAAATTGGAAAATTATTTGCATTTCCC